>NC_046309.1:19517037-19823055 GCF_004115265.2 Rhinolophus ferrumequinum
CTGGACTACTAGCTCTCTCCTCCACAATCAGGTGCACTGCCTCAAATCCTGCCCATTCGGAGAGTTTGCTCCCTTTAGAAGCACATTTGGATCGGAATTGCAGCAGTATTTCTCTGCTGTCTGATGCTAACATGTCACGCAGACCTACTGTAAACCAGGTTTGACCTATTCTTCTATAGGTGTCATAGGAAACATCTTATGATAACATAGTGTGGATTGAAGTATGTTTACAAATACAGCAGCAATGAGTATTGTGGGAGACTGAGACATACGCTCACATATTTTTTCTTTCGCTTAAAGGAGAACATCATTATGTTCTTTACACGTTGTTAGTAAGTCAATATAGGAATCCCAGCATGAGTATCTGTTCTCTGGGTCTACTCTTGATAACAAGAACTTGATAGGAAGTCATGGTCTAACTGGAAAACAGAAAACACCTGAGGATGAAAACAGACTCACTTTTATCTAAGTAATCAGTTGCATATATTATGGAAACATGACGAAGCCACGCAGGGGACATATGAGTGTAGCCATCAATAAATACATTATCTGTACTATTGTTGAATTTACTTTTTTTTTTCCATTTTGCAGGAATATTATGTAGTCCTATTTATTGGATCAATTTTAAGTGGACTAAATGATAGTTCAAAATTTCATAGATTGTATACCTTGTTTCATAGAGCAATAACTTAAAAAAGCTTGATTTCTAAGGAATTCCATAGGGAAATATATTTATTTTTAACAGGTTTCTTCTTTACAGATATCTAATTATCAGTATATATTCAGCTTTAAATAAACTTCCAAACTTACATACTTTGACTTTTCCTGACCAAATCATTCTGAAAAAATGTGTCAGTGGACTAATGGAGAGAAAAAATATATAAATTATTCATCTTAAACTGCTATTTCACATGTCTCAGTTATTTGCATACTACTTTAAATTGCAATTTAGTACCCCATTTGCAAAATTGGCTATTTCGACCTTTTTTACATTCAAACCTGTTCTAACCTATTATTAATGCATTTACAGCACACTAGCTAGCAATGGCACCTTGATAAATTGTAATCAGCTTTAGCTAATTTTCTTTCGTAAGAGCTGTAACTTCTACAAACCTACAGATATTGATCATTATTACAATGGTCCATGTCACAAGCATCTCCATTTATCATGGCCTCATTTTCATTGATGGCATTAGTAAACACTTTAATTGATTGTTCTTTCTTACTGGTTACCTGCAAATATGTTATAAATACAGCATATTTGTTCCACATGTAAATTGATTGTGAAGCAAATGCATTACTTCTTGAAATAAACTTTCCAATTCAGAGTGTGAATACACCCATATTGAGAATGATTTTTTTTTTCATAAAAAGTGACTTCTCATCCATCATAGGTCATCCAAGTATGTTAAATCATTTCAACACATACATCTCAGAAGTCTGTAGTGAGATAGGCTTCTGCTAAGAGTATTAGAATGGGGAGCTGTACCGTGTTTCCCTGAAAATAAGACCAGCTGGACCATCAGCGTAATGCGTCTTTTCCTTGGAGCAAAAATTAATATAAGACCCGGTCTTATTTTGCTATAATATAAGACTGGATCCTATAATAACATAACATAACATAACATAACATAACATAACATAACATAACATAACATAACATAACACAATACCAGGTCTTATATTCATTTTTGCTCCAAAAGATGCATTAGAGCTGATGGTCCTGCTAGGTCTTATTTTCGGGGAAACAGGGTATTTCATTTCACCACTTGAGAGAACAGGGGTGAGGGGAGAGAACATTGTTCACATAAAAAGCAAATTAGGAGCCCACATCTAGGTACACCTCAGAACTATCATTTTATTCCTAGTAGAGCGGTTGTTATTATGTGGTGGACTGTGAAGCAATCATTGATAAAAATACTATGCTATGATAGCCTGAAAACAGATACGGTTGATATCCAATAGGTAGCATAATTACAGAGAGAGGTTTTAAAATGAATAGGTTCACATGCATTCACTTTTGCAGACATCTTTATTTTACCTGCCTTCCATCTACAATGTTTATGGAAATTTAGTTCATGGTTCACTACACCTTGAAATTGCTTAAATGCCACAACTGGCTTGACAAAATCCAAGACAGGAAAAGAAAAATGTGTGATACATAAAGCAATATGCTGTCTAACTAGAAAATACTCGATAGCCTCCCTATTCAGATCACACTGGTACAAGCAGTACTGACATTAGGAAATTTTCATTTCTTCATATATTCTTCAAGTTGATCCAAAAGTAACTGCTATTAAATTAAAATGACAACAATAATAAACAATAAAACTTTCCCATTGTTTTCCATTCATGTAGATGTGTACTACTCTGAACAGTCTGTGTAGAAAGACAGCTAATTGCATGGCTCCTGAAAGCCAACTCAGTTAAAACAACTAACAGTAGGTCCTCGAATAACATCGTTTCATTCAATGCCATGTTGTTATAATGTTGATGAGATACCATAGGAATTTAACTTATTTATGTCAATTAGTCTATGGTAAAATTGGTTCTGTTATACAATGTTATGCTTAGAATCCTGCAACCTATAGACAATGTTAAGTAAGGACTTACTATACCAATGTGAGTTTGAGCAAGTTACTTATCCACTGTTGACTTTATTTTTCTCAATGAAAAATGGGAACAGAGTATACTCACCTTATAGGTTTGTCAGAAGACTTACATGAGTTAATCTATGTGAGGCTCTTAAGAGATGCCTAGAGCATAAGAAGAACACTGAGTGGTACAAACATTACTACTTTCCCTTCCACGACTCTCTGGGAAACTACATGATTGAGGTTTGCTTCTGTTCATCTGAAGAAAGGAATACCTTTGATGGTGAACCCATCTGTATACACAGAGCACTTGATGTGCTGTTAAATATTCGAGTCCTTACTTTAGTGAGCTTCAGTGTCATTTGTTTTATTTTGTTATATTTATCAATTATTTGGTATATTATGACAAGTATGCTCTGGAGAAAGAAATATTACAAAGACAAGGTTTCTATATAGTGACATGTCAGGGTCTTCTAGAGAATGCCTTATTTCATAATGTGACTTCTCTGATTCATGAAACCAAACCTTATTTTAAATGACAAATAAGATGTAGGGAAAAACTAGGTGTTCTAACCTTTCCATGAAATCCACACTCCTAACTTTATCCAATAATTATTGAACATTAGTTTTTGTTTTTGTTTCTGTTTTTTTGTTTTTATTTTTGGTGGGGGGAGTAGGGTGTAGACATAGTAATATAGTGATATAAACATAGAAAAAAGTTTATTTTATTCATAAGTATGCTCAAAGCTTAAAATTCAGCAGCTCTACTCTTGCTCATGTTCGCCACAATCCAACCCCACACATTTGGTTTTAGTCCCCACTGAGTTTGCACTTGATTAAACGGAGCATTTTAAATGTTTTTATGTTTCATTCTTTGTTCTCCATAGTGGCTCATAATGCATGTAACACTGTGATGGCAAAAATAACATCCCCCGCCCCAAGAAAAAAATGATGTCCATGTCCTAAGCCCCAGAACCTGTGAATATGTTACCTTACATGTCAAAGGGACTTCTGCAGATGTGGTTAAATTAAGGACCTTGACATGGGAAGATTATCCTGGGTTATCTGCATGGGTCCAGTGTAATCACAAAGGTCCTTATAAAAGGGAGGCAGGAGAATAAGCATCAGAGAGAGAAGATAGAAGGATGGAAGCAAATGACAGAGAGGAGAGAAGGGGCTAAGGTGCTGGCTTTGAAGACGAAGGAAGGGGTCACAGGTCTAGGAATGGAGGTATCCTCTAGAAGCTGGAGACAGAAGGTTTTCCCCTAGAGCCTGCAGACAGAATACAGTCCTGAAAATCCAGATTTCTGACCTCCAGAAGCATAAGCTAATAACTGTGCATTGATTCGAGCCACAAGTTTGTAGTAATGGGTAACAAAAGCAGTAGGAAAGGAATACAGACTTACGTGAGCACTGACCGGTCTTGCTCGTTGATTACTTTCTCACCTCCCTTTTCCCTGTTCCTTATGGGTAATTATCTGCATACTTCCCATACATTTAATATCTTTCAACTTCCCTACCTCCCCAGCTACTGACATCTCAAGCAATCATATTTTTCCGTGATTAGGAAGCTCCTCCAATGCTATGATTTCCTTTATTTACTTACAAATGGTAGATTTGAGAAATGCCAAAATAATGGTAAAGACTACTAACATAAAGACTAAAAAATAAATTGTCAAACTATATAAAATAGCAAGTGTGTGTGTGTGTGTGTGTGTGTGTGTGTGTGTGTGTTCCATAGTTTTCACTGAAATTATGGGAGGTGTCAGGGGAGGTGTCACATGTACCAACATGTTCCTAAAAGGCATAATCACCAGTCATATTATCTGATTTACATGTGCTCTATAGAAGCAGATATTACTATGCAATTGTTGATTAAAGCATTATGAAATTTGATTAGTAGGATAAAATTCTGAATCTAAAAGAGGAACATTATATTTATCATAGTAAACAATATAGGCAATAACATTTGTACTAATAATAGTATTTAAAAATAAATATTGAGTATGTACTTTATCTGGTTTGTACATATTATCTCATTTAATTCTCACTACAATGTTCTGAGATAATACAGGTATTACCAGTGACTTTTACAAAAGAAGAAATTGAAGCACAGTAACTTGTCTAAAGTCAAATTCATTTATATTTTGAATGTCCTTGCTACACAAACAAAAATTTAACTATCACAAGTATGTTCATAGGCTTACATTATTTCTGAAAGACTATTAATACATCCAACCCTTAACCAAAACTAAAAGCTCTGAATTCAAAATCTCACGTTTTAATGTAATGGGTTCAGTAGTATTTAACTTGTCTATGTAATAAGTGTCTATTTTAACTCTTTTATTCCTAATGACAAAGTTTGTTTTCAATTTAACAAAATATATCGTGTTCTTTTTAATTTACATTTTATTATTAGTTTCAGGTGTACAAAACCTTAAACTAGTGATTAGACATTTAAGACCTCACAAAGTGATAACCCCGACAAGTCTATTACCAGTCTGACACTGCACATAGCTATTTAGCCATTCCAATACTGCTGACTATATTCCTTATGCTGTACTTTAAATCATGTGACCATATACATACCGGGGGTGCCAAAAAATGTATACACATGACTTATATTCATCTTTTGTTATCAGTATATACTGAGTATTACAATTTTAATACAGTTTTTCCCTTTCTTAAAATGTGTATACATTTTTTGGCACCCTCCGTGTGTGTGTGTGTGTGTGTGTGTGTGTGTGTGTGTATGTGTATACATATATATGTATTTGTTAGGTTGGTGCAAAAGTAATTGTGTTTTTGGCAATTATTTTTAACCTTTTAAACCGCAATTACTTTTGCACCAACCTCATATGTATATAGGTTGTAGTTGACATTCGATATTATTTTATATTAATTTCAGGTTAGGCATTTATATAATTTATAGTGACTCCCCCCGATAAGTCCAGTATCCATCTAACACTATACATAGTTATTACCATGTAATTTACTATATTACTCAAACTGTATTTCATATCCCCATGACATTTATGTAACTACCAATATGTGCTGCCTAATCCCTTCACTTTTCACTGAGACTTGGTTTTGGGCCTAACAAGTGGTATATCTTAGAAAAATGTTCTATATGCGCTTGAAAAGGATGTACATTCTGCTGCTTTGGGGTGAAATGCTCTAAAAACATCAATTAAATACATTTGGTCTAGTGTGTCATTTAAGGCTGCTGTTTCCGTGTTGATTTTCTGCGTAAAAGATGTGTTCATTGGTGTCAGTGGGGTTTTCAAGTCCCCTACTATGAATGATTACTATTGATCTCTGCCTTTATGTCAGTTAATGTTTGTTTTATGTATTTAGGTGCTCCTACATTGGGTGTGTAGATGTTTACTAGGGTTATGTCCTCTTGTTAGATTGATCTTTTTATTATTATGTAATGTCCTTCTTGTCTTTTACTATAGTCTTTATTTTAAAGTCTATTTTATCTGATATAGGTATTGGTACTCTAGCTTTTATCTCATTTCCATTTCCATGAAATATATTTTTCTATTCCTTTACTTTCAGTCTATGTGTGTCCTTTGATCTGAGGTAGGTCTCTTGTAGACAGCATATGCATGGGTCTTGTTTTCTTATCCATTCAGCTCCTCTGTCTTTTGATTGAAGCATTCAATCCATTTACATTTAAAGTGATTATTGATAAGTACATAGTTATTGCCATTGTGTTATAGTTTTAATCTTTGTTTGTTTCCCCCCTTCTTCTTCTTAAAGAAATCCTTTTAACATGTCTTGTAATACTGGCTTGGTGGTAATTAATTTGTTTAGCTTTTTTCTTGTGTGGGAAAGTCTTTATCCTTCAACTTTAAATAATAGCCTTGCTGAGTAGCCCTTGTTTTTCACCACTTTTAATATTTCCTGCCACTCCCTCTAGCCTGCAAAGTTTCTGTTGAGAACTCAGCTGATATTTATCAGAGCTCCTTTATAACTAACTACTTGTCTTTTTCTTGCTGCTTTTAGGATTCTCTTTGTCTTTAACATTTGGCATTTTAAAAATGATGTGTCTTGGTGTGGGTCTGTTTAGGTTCATCTTGTTTGGGACTCTCTATGCTTCCTGGACTTATATGTCTATTTCCTTCACTAGGTTAGTGAAGTTTTCAGTCATTATTTCTTCAAATAGGTTTTTCATCCCTCCTCCTGTCTTCTCCTTCTGGTACTCCTAGGATGCGAGTGTGGTTATGTTTGATGTTGTTGCACGGGTCCATTCAACTATCATTTTTGTTTTTCTGTTTTAATCCTTTTTTTCTTTTTATTCTTCTGATTGGGTGTTTTCTGCTACCTTGTGTTCTAAATCACTGTTTTGATCCTCTGATTCATCTAATCTGCTGTTGATTCCTTCTAGTGTATTCTTCATTTCAGTTACTGCATTCTTCATTTCTGTCTGGTTGTATTTTATGGTTTCTATGTTCTTCTTTATGCTTGCTATCTCATTGTTGAAGTTCTCAGTAAGTTGTTTACGCATCCTTATAATCAGTGTTTTGAACTCTGTCTCTGGTAGGTTGGCTGCCTCCATTTCATTTAGTTCCATTTCAGGAGGTTTCTCCTGTTCTTCTATTTGTGACATGCTTCTTTGTTTCCTCATTCTGGCTGCCTTTATGTCTTTGCTTCCTATGTGTTAGGTAGATCTCTAATGTCTCTCAGTCTTTCCTGAGTGGCCTTATGTAGCATGTGTCCTGTGTGGTCCAATGGCTCAGTCTCCCTGATCTTCTATGCATGTGCTCCAGGAGTGACCGTTGAGTGTGTTGTGTGTGCTCTCCTGTTGTAGTTGAGACTTGATTGATTTTGGTGCATCAGTGGGTGGGATTGACTCCTAGGCTGACTGACTGTGAGGACTGGCTACACCCATAGTATATGAGCTGCTGTGTGGGAGCTGACCTCTCAGAGGGGGATTCACTCCAGAGGACTCTTGTGCCTGTTGAGACCACCCTTTGGGTGTGCCGCTTGTGGGGCTAATTGGGTAGTGCTCTTATATGGTCTGAGGCTGGCCTCTGGGTGTGTTATTTGTGTTGTCTCTTGTGATGGGCTCCCATGAGGCCAATTTCAGCCATGCCTGTTACCAGCCCAGGGTTACCTGGTAGGAGTTACAAAGCTATATGCAGTTGGCCGCTGTCTGTGCTAGCCCTGGAGGTGTGTGGGGGTGGTTTCACTGTGAACCGGGGCTGGCTGCCACCAGTACGGGGCCTGGGGCAGCTTAGAAAATGCTCAGAGTCCCCTGTGGCTGTAGCCACCTGTCAGCTACCCATAAGGCCCAGCCATTGAAAGAGCCTCCTTAGGTACATGGGCTGGGCTGGTTGACCCAGTTTTGAAAGTGTCCTCAGTGACGCAGCAGTAGTTAGGAGGGGGTCCCAAAGAGTTATGAGGCGTGGCTGGTTTTTACAGTTAATGCAGATTCGGTTCTTGTGCCCAGACTGTGACCAGTGTATCATGCTCTTTATTGCCAACAAATGACATATAATAAAATGCAATAAAGATGGAATTTACATAACTTAGGGGAAAGGGGAGGCAAACAAATTATTCAAACATGTTTCTAAGTAAAAATAAACAAACCACTAAATATTTTTGAGACAAGATTTATCTAAATCACAGTAGCTTGCTATTATTTTATGATTGATTGATGGTATAAGTTATGATTGAAGCCATCTATACTATGATTGAAGAGAAACACATCAGATTACAGGAAGTAAGGGAATCCGTTCTCACGCACCTCCTCTTGGGCTCCTGCTTCGACTGTGTCTGCTCATCAACTTTACCTGCAGGGGCTGCCAAGCAAGTGCATTTCTAGAGGGAATTTGTCATCTGTTTTTGTTAATGCTCTGCCTGCTGCTGTACTGGGTTGGCAGACATGGCAGACGCCGATTCCCAGTTTTTTGTTTTGTTTTGGTTTTTGTGTTTATGACAACAGGAATAAAAGTTGTAAACTGTCAGTTCTCAACCATCACTGTATTAACATAAACCACTCCAGCTATGGACCTCATCTAATCCATTCTCCAGTCTTCAGGGAAAACAAACAAACAAACAAACAAAACAGCAGCCCGAGATCTCTTGGCTATGTACTGTTTCAAAAGCCCCAGGGAAAGACTGCCGAGATGTTTGCATTCCTTTAAACGCCATACGGCACCTTGGTTGTTTTGATTACTTTATGATGTTAGTATTTATTATTTGTACTGGCTTTTAGTCATTGGTGATAGAAATAGGTAAGACGAGAAAGGAAACGTGCAGCTAAAAAAGAGCTAATTAGCCCAATCGTGACGATGTTGAGGTCACTACCTAGTTTTGTGTGTGACAGCTTAAGCAAACTACTGTGCTTCATCACAGCTGCAAAGGACAGGTGGCTGAATCTGAGTGGCCAATGCCAAATATCAAGCAGTTAATTTTAACCATAGCTGTGAAAAGTACTACAAAGTACAATTTATCCCTGGGTTCAAATAGGATGGATAGAATTTAGTCTATTCTATTTAGTCAAATTATATTATAATCTTCAAAATGAAAAGTACAACTAGTGCCCTAATTCATTGGCTAACAAATCCTTATTCCTATAAACACAGATACTGAAGTCAGGTTGCCATACTATGATTAGTGTTACAATTACGTAACTGCAAATAGTGTTACATGGTCAAACTGCCTGTAGCACTTTGTCTCCATGGCCCCAATTTTTCAACCTTCCCTTTATCTATATCCTTCTATCCTTTCTCATAGAAGTATGACTTCGATGTCCTTGGTCTATGTAGTATTTCTTTCTCCACAGCATACATGTCATAATATACCAAATAATTGATAAATATAACAAAATAAAACAAATGACACTGAAGCTCACTAAAGTAAGGACTCAAATGAATAGTTAACAGCACATCAAGTGCTCTGTGTATACAGATGGGTTCACCATCAAAGGTATTCCTTTCTTCGGATGAACAGAAGCAAACCTCAATCACGTAGTTTCCCAGAGAGTCGTGGAAGGGAAAGTAGTAATGTTTGTACCACTCAGTGTTCTTCTTATGCTCTAGGCATCTCTTAAGAGCCTCACATAGATTAACTCATGTAAACCTTATGACAAACCTATAAGGTGAATATACTCTGTCCCACTTTTCATTGAGGAAAATAAAGTCAACAGTGGATAAGTAACTTGCTCAAACTCACATTGGTATAGTAAGTCCTCACCTAACATTGTCTATAGGTTGTGGGACTCTAAGTGTTAACAATGTATAACAGAACCAATTTTACCATAGACTAATTGACATGAATGAGTTAAATTCCTATGGTATCTCATCAACATTATAACAACATGGCATTGAATGAAACGATGTTATTCGAGGACATGCTGTTAGTAGTTTTAACTCAGTTGGCTTCCAGGGGCCATGCAATTAGCTATCTTTCTACACAGACTGTTCAGAGTAGTACACATTTACATGAATGGAAAACAATGCCATCTCAGGGTCTTCTAGTGAATGACTTATTTCATAACGTGACTTCGCTGATTCATGAAACCAAACCTTATTTTAAATGACAAATAAGATGTAGGGAAAAACTAGGTGTTCTAACCTTTCCATGAAATCCACACTCCTAACTTTATCCAATAATTACTGAACATTAGTTTTTGTTTTTGTCTTTGGTGGGAGGAGTAGGGTGTAGACATAGTAATATAGTGATATAAACATAGATAAAAGTTTATTTTATTCATGAATATGCTCAACAGCTTAAAAGTCAGCAACTCTACTCTTGCTCATGTTTGCCACAATCCAACCCCACACATTTAGTTTTAATCCTGAGTTTGTATTAAACAGAACATTTTAAATGTTTTTATGTTTAATTCTTTGTTCTCCATAGTGGCTCATAAAGCATGTAACACTGTGATAGGACAAATAACCCCCCCTCCAAAAAAAATAGATGTCCACGTAATAAGCCCCAGAACTGTGAATTTAGCAGTAATACTAGAACAATATTAAAACTACTGAATTCCATGTGCTCTGCTTCTGTTATTAAAGACAATTTATATTCACGTCTGTTTTTTATTAAATCCTATAAGATTGAATAGTTAGAACACTGTGTTTAAAGTTTACTTGAAGAAATTATTTTTGTCTCGCTGTTGTTTAGTTATGTTATCAGTTTGATTTACAGTTAGTTTCATTGGTTTCTTTTTGTATTTGATTTTAGAATATGCATTTGGTGTTCTGTTTAACAAATTTTTTCCTAAGCTCACAGGGATATTGTCCTATATTATCTTCTAGAAGATATATTGATTTGCTTTCACATCTTGATCAACAACCTTCTTGAAGTAGATTTTTGAGACCATTTTTAGGTAGGGGTCAAATATACTGTTTGTTTCTAAACAGCCCCAGCACAAGCTATTTTAAAAAACATTATATTCCATTGCACAGAAATGTCACCTCTGCTTTAAACTGGTATCCTTATATGCAGGTATCTAGTTTTGGATTCTCTATGCTTTTCAATAGGCTTATTTGCTTATATTTGAGTCAATAAGACTGTTAAATACTGTATATTCATGATTGTTTTTTATATAGATCTTTCCAGGAAACAGGACAGATTTATTACAAAGAATTGTTAACAAATACTAAAAGGGGTGAACAGGATTCCAAGGTGCCCAGAAATACTAAATGTAGGAAGAAGCTACAACTTGCAGGCTACAGAAGTGTGAAAAAAAAGAATGCAGTGGGAAAAAAACAGTAGGATGAAGTTGACCACTGCTAGCCCTGACTGCCACTGTGGGTACTGCTGAGGCCCCAGCGTTCCAATTCATTAGTTACCATGTAGAGAAAAAGAAAATAAACAAAACCACCACTACCACCACCAGGCAGGGAAACACCTTCCCCTGTTTGGACTTGCAGTGTATCATCAGCATCCGATATCATCAAATTCTAATACTGAGCTAAGTGGCAAAGAGAAATATTAATATTTACAGGCTCCAGCTTCAGTATCATAACTCAGGAAAAAGACGGGTGGATTTGGAGTTAAAAGACAATAAATTGATAACAGACACAGTCTTGACAGCTGTTAGAGAAAGAGCTCCACATTTGTTCTTATCCAAGCTTGTTTGGGGATGTATTTGGACTTCTGCAGCTTCATATGCATTTTTTAATCAGACTGCTAATGTTCAAATTAAAAAAAAAAGCTTTTAAATTTTAAATAAGAACTCAGTGAAAATATTGATCAATTTGAAGAGAACTGATATGTTTACAAACTTGAAACTTCTAATTAATGAACATGATAGTCCCTCCTTTACTTATATGTATCTCAAATTAGATATTTTGTATATAGCTATATTTTATACCTTTTGTTAGATTTATTGTTAGTTATGTTAATGAAAATTGTTCATAATTAACATCTGAGTTGTTTTTTGTATACAGAAATACACATTAATGTGGTAACCTATTTAATCAACTTAGTTTATCTGAAGACTCTTTTTGTACTTTTCTAAGTACACAGCCATATAGATGATAGCAAGCCTATTCTTGCTCTTTATTTACTGCTTTTTATTTACTTGCTTTTTATTTATTTATTATTAGGTTGGTGCAAAAGTAATTGCAGTTTAAAAGGTTAAAAGTAATTGCAAAAACTGCAATGGCTTTTGCACCAACCTAATATATATCTTTCTTGCCTTTTTGCATAGGCGAGGTAGGAATGGTACAGTGCTAAATGTAGGTGGTGACAGTAGATACCCTGTGTCTTGAACCTATCTCAGCTTGCAACATTTTAAAAGTAATTATGATTTTTGTAATTGCACCAGATCAACCAATTTCCCTTCTATTCCAGATTGGCTAAAGACTTTTATTCCAAATAGTCCTGAATTTGATTAGTTTTCTTGGTTTATTCAAATGGCTGTGGCTTTTATTATTTGTGTGACTTTATTTCTCATTTGTAACAATATCTTTTGATGAACAGAAACACCAATTTTATGAAGTCCACGCAATCTTTTATTTGATTTTACAGTAAATACTTTATTTTCCTTCAGTCTACATATCTTTGTCCTACTCCTCAGTCACAAAGACATTCTTGTATCTTTTCCTCCAAGAGCTTTAAAGTTTTGTCTTATATGGTTTATATTTCCTTTGCTTGGTGTTCTTTGAGCATCTTGGATCTATATATTTATAGTTTTCATCAAATTTGGATAATTTGTAATGATTAGTACTTCAAATAATGTATGTCCCCTCAAAAAAATTGGTTCCTCCAAGTATATACTACACACACACACACACACACACAAGTATATACTCATATACACACACATATATGTGTGTGTGTATATATATATATATATATGCACACCTATGTATATATGCATGTATCTATACATATATACATAGGTGTGCATATATATATACACACACACATATATATGTGTGTGTGTATATATATTACATAAAATTGGTACACACAGTTTACCGTGGGTTTTCTTCAGTATTTTTCCTTTGTGGGATTTGTTTTACATAATTGCTCTAGCTATGTTTTCTTCAAGTTCACTAATATTTTCTTCTGCAATGTCTAATCTGGTATTAATTTCATATAGTATATTTTATATCTTAGGCATTGTAGTTCTTTTCTCTAAAGTTTTCTATCTTCCATTAAGCTCCTTAAAATATGCAATGTTTTTTCTAGATCAGAGTTCAGGAAACTATAGTTCATAGACTGACCACAGCCCTCAGCTCCTTTTCTTAAAGAAAAGTTTGTTGGGACACAGCCACATTTATTTGATTATATATTGTCCATGGCTGCTTTCATACTACAACTGCAAATTCAAATAGTGGCACAGACTGGCCCACAGAGATTTAATTATTTTAAATCTGGCTCTTGACAGAAAAAGTTTGCTGATCCCTGCTTTGGATTCTTGAACATATGGAGCACAATTGTAACAACTATTTCAACATCCTCTTCTAGTAAGTCCATTTGTGTCATTTCTGGTATGGTTTGATTAATTATTCTTATTTTTATACATCAAATTGTCTTGCTTCTTTGCATGCATGACAATTATTGAATGGACACTACACACTGAGATTTTACTTAGTTTGGTACTGGTTAGTTTTGCAGTCTTGTAAATTAGTGTTTTTGAGATTTTTTTTCTGGGAGACAAATTAGTTATGAACTATTTATTTCTTCAGGTGTGTTTCTTCAGTTTTGTTTAAGATTTGCATTTTGGAGAAGGGTATCACTGGATCTAGGTATAGATTCAAGGGTTTCATTGAATATAGGTATACTTAAGCACAGCTTACTGAGTACTCTACCTGTTGCTTACAAATGTGAGGGTTTCCATTCTGTCTAGTGGAAATATCCCTCTCAGAATACCATGTGTGTTTCCTATTCTTTTCTGATGGTTCCTTGTTTTTAAACTTCCACTGATAATGTTAAGTTGCTTGTTCTTTTGAAGAAAATCTACCTTTGTTCTTGTTGCTTTTAGGATATCCCTTTGTCTCTCTTTTAATCAGAAGTTTAATCAAGATGTGTCTAGGTGTGCTTTTGTCAGTCAGATTCCTTGTGTTCTTGTGATTCTTAAATCAGTGATTTGAAGTCATTTATTAGATTCAGTAAACACCAGCAATTATCACTTGAATGTTCTTATTTTCTTTGGAACAAGATTCTTAATTCTTTTTGTGACAGGGGCACCCTTGACAGTCTTATAAATCTCTAAACTTCCTCTCAAATTAATCTTTTAAATGTGCATTATAAATTAAACAAGGAGCCAATTACACTGAAACAGTTATTAACATTTTAACACAATTATGATTTAGTAATTCATATTCTTTATTAATAAGTCCTTTATTAGTTAATCAAATCTAGCTGTGGTTATAATAACTGCTCTAAATAAACTAATGACGAGCATCAACATTATCTAGAGATATCTCTAACACTAATAATATGAACACATCTATGTTTTCTATTGGTGGCAAATCTTAAGCTTTGCAAATAATACTGTTGAATGTTATCTATACTTTTACTGGAATAAAAGTTTAAATTTGAGCTAGCAATTGGTGAAAACAAATATCTGATTTTTCCCATCTCTCAATTTCCAGGGAGAACTACCACAAACTACATGGCTTAGAACAACAGAAATATATTACCTCACAGTTCGGGAGGCCAGGAATCTTAAGATGTTGGCAGGACCAGAGTCCCTCTAAAGGCGCTAGGGAAGATTCTGTTCCAGGCTTGTCTCCTACCTTCTGGTAATCTCATGCATTCCTTGGCTTGTAGATGGATGTCCAAATTTAGGCTTTTTATGAGGACAACGATCATAATGGATTAGGTGCACACCCTCATCCAGTATGACTCATCTTAACTAACCATATATACAATGACTTCATTACCAAATAAGGTTGTATTCTGAAGTACTAGAGTTGGAGCGTCAACTTATGGATTTTGGAAGAACACAATCCAATGCATACCACCACCCAAATTCACTGACCCCCAAAGAAAGAAACCCTGTTCTAGAGAGGATTTATGTTTGCTCCCACTATGAATCTGCACTGACAATATCACACCAATCCACTTTAATGAATGGATTTGTTTCCAAGTTGGGCTTCATTTACTTTCTCTGAGAGTTTGTTTAATGCATTGTCTCCTTACTCTTTGAGGTAAATGTTCAGGAATCCAAACCAAATCCTGGAGTTTATTGAAGAGAACCATTTTTCTGCATTCCATTTTATATACTCCTAATTTAAAGGAGAATGAAGAAACAAAGAATTTTAAAATCCCAGCTTCCTCCTCTGGATTTAGTAGCCTTTGAGGAAAAAAGAAATGCTGAATGCCTGACTTACCTTTCAGTCTTCCACGTGATCTTGGCCCATAAGTTTTCACTGTGTTAATATCTCTTTTCCAACTATGACATATTTCCCCATCAGGAGCAGTTCTATTTCTACTATTTCTCTACTTCTGGAAACAGAAATCTTCTCATAGTTATTACAGCTAGATATATATCTCAGCACAAAGTAATTGCTTTTAATTGATTGTTCTTACCTTATTATTTTTAAATACCTCATCTGTTTTTATCTTCTGGGATTTTTATGATTGATCACTTATATAACTAATCAAATTGTTCTTACTGAGGTTTCCATTAGAAAAGGAAGAGTTAAAAGTGTGGACAAAAGGATTCGATCACTACACTATTTATCTTACATCAGATCTTACTTTATTTTCCGTTTCTTTCTGTCCTCTACCATTTCACTGTTTTCTTCTGTTTACTTTTTTATCTTCAATTGTGCATACTTTGTAAAATTGTTATCAAATAAGTATATTTAATATGTTTCATTAACATTTTAAATAATGTTATCACTTTTATATAATCACATTAATGTCTACATAAATATCAATTTTATAATTCTCAATATTTGAGCATTGACCAGTTCTTTCTTTCCTTAACATATATATTAACTGTTCGCCAAGTATTAAATTAAACATTCAATTTTGTTTTAACACTCTCATAATTTAATATTTTACTGAAATACATGGTATTTCAAAAAGACTATTACTGAATCTGGCTAGGTTGGAGAGGAAAAATCATCGTCCAAAGTAAGGTTTGATGGTGAATTAAAAAAAAAAAAAAAAAAGTTTTCTCAAATTTGTGGGTTGAAATTTGTGAGAGTTGTAGTACAGCTAATTAAGAGAATACAAATTTGAAAACTGTCGATTTCTATCTAGGCATTTATTTTTAAAATCTTATTTTTTAGGCATAATCTGTTTTGAATCTGACAAGAAAAACTTCTGAGATTTCCTAAATTAAATTACAACAGGCCAGAGAATGGGAGAAAGAGATAGCCGAAGTAATTAGTTAATAGCTGAGGGCCAAAACAAAAGACCACTCTTATTCCAGAATGTTTATTGAAACTTTCAACCAACTTCCAGGCAGCTATCTAACAAAACATAGCCAATTAGCACATGCCACCACATCCTGCTTATGTATGAACTTTTTGGACTGTTGCCCACAACCAATAAAGAAGTATAGACTTCCAGTCAAGATGGCAAAATAGGCAAGTGCTGTGCTCATGTTCACGAGTGAAATAAGTCAGACAGAAAGACAAAGACCACAAATAACTATGTATGGCATCAGATGGGTCCAAGACTTATCAGGGGGATTACTTTGCAAGTTATATAAATGCCTAACCTCTATGCTGTATATCTGAAACTAATATAATACTGAACAGCTACTGAAATTGATGAAAAAAATGTAATCAAAAAAATTTTAAGTAGTAAATATTTATTCTTTAAGAACTATGCACCTCTCCTAGTTATGCCCCAATTTCAATTTTCCTTGCTCCTCCTTACCTATAGCCAATGGAAATTCTTTCAAAACAACTTACATCTTTCTTTCCCAAACTCATGTATGAAAAAACACTGTCAGTCCCAAATGGCAGACATGTTTCATCTTTTCCACTGACGACCGCTACTGGTGGTCCCAAAATTGAGTCCTTTTTCTGGCTAGCATATGGCTCAATAAAACTTTTCTTTCAGAAAAGCTTCCAGCCACAAAGGTTTTTGTTTCACAAATCACTCATTGATCATTTGGTCTGAGCTACCGTTGTTGACCTCTTCTTCTGCCTCTCCTTCCTTAAAAAAAACAAATAAATAAAATGTAAAGAAAACTTTTTATCAGTGTTCAGTGGCATACAGGAATACAGCAAATGATATGAGTACTCACGTATCTATCAAAAGTGTCGGCAATTATCAACATTCTGCCATTCTTCTATCAATATCCTCATGTCAAGCTATTTTCAAAACTTTCAAATAAATTTTTGATCTCATATTATTTAATTATAAGTGTTTTGAATGCATTACACAATTTTAATGGGAAAAAAACTTTTTTTTTATTTTCATGAGGGTTTCACAGCATAGATATATAGATAGATGATCGATAGATAGATAGATATAGATAGATAGATAAACTAGTCAATTTGTATATGTTAAATGTCTGAATTTAGTTTTGTGTCAATAGCACTGCAATACAGCAGTAAAAAAAAATTTGCACATATTTTGTTATATTTGTATCTAGGTATTATATGTAGTTTTCTGTTATAAAATATAAATAAAACTGCTATTTTCTTTTTAGTTGGTTTTGCTAGTATATAAAACACTGGCTTGGGATTTATGGTCAAGATGATGGAGTAGGTAAACTCTGAGCTTGCCTCCTCCTAAAATCACATCAAAATTACAACTAAATTATAGAACAACCATCCCTGAGAACCACCTGAATATTAGCTGAATAGAAATCCTATAGTTAAGCATATAAGCAGCAGCCATGATGTAACCGGTAGGAGGGGCAGAGATGCAGAATGGGCAGACCCCACCCCCACGGTGGGGCAATTAAGAATCAGGTGGGATATCTTGGTTGTAGAGTTTGCCCCTGAAAAGTGAGGGATTCCAGCCCCACACCAGGCTTCCCAGTCTAGCACTCTAATGCATGAAAGAGAAATCCCCATTATCTGGCTGTGAAAACCAGTGAGGATTGTGTCTAAGACAAAGGGATAATAGAGGTGGAGGTGCTCCTCCTAAAGGGCCCATGCAAAGTCACTTGCTCTAAGCTCCAGCACAAGGGTAGCAGCTCAGAATACACCAGGGTGAAACATAACAGGGAGAAACTAAACTGACTAACTTCAGAGAAAGTGCAGGAGAGATATAGGTTAGGCAACTCTCCAGGGATGAAAGTGCTGGCAGATAACATTGTTCTTTCGTTGAACCCTCCTCCCACTCAGCCACCACAGTGCAGACAGGAGATCAAATCTGTGCTCTCCATTAAACTGGCTAACACCATTTGGCCCACCCTGAGGATTCCCTAAGACCCCTCCCACCTAGGCCTGGCCTAAGCCTCTTTGAGTGGCTCCTACATATAAGCAGCCTATTTTGACTTATACTTCAGGCTTGCCAAAAATCTCTGAAAGCTTGACAAATCCCAAACAAGCAATAGCTGGCCTCAGTGTGCTTTGTACTTCTTGCTAAGTGACTCCAAGCCCAGTACAAGTGGCAATAGGTCTCAACTTGCACTTAACTCCCATTAGGTGGTCCCAAGTCTGGCATAAGCCAGCCAGTCTTGGCCTGGAATATAGCTTTAACTAAGCAGCCGCTCAAGCACAAGGCCTCAGATCAAGTCACAGTGCCCACAAGGTGGCCCCATACCTGGCACCAGTGGCCGCTGACCTGGTTTGCAGCAGAGCCTCTCCCAAGTGCCTCCAAACCTAGCACAAGCAGCAACCAAATACAGACCACTTCATAGCTCCTGCCAAGCAGCCCCAAGCTGGGCACAAGTGGTGCTGACCTTGGTCTGCACCGGTGCCCCTCTAAGGAAGTTCCAAAACACACCATGTGGACAGCTTTAGACCAGAGAAGCTCCACCCAATCAGCTCTACAAATAACATACCCAAAGGACAGACTCAGCTGGCACCAGAGCCCTGATAAAGCAACTCATGTTTTGTGGGGTCCCCACACATGAGCTCATCCACTATAGTCACAGCCAGCCCTCACAGCTAGTAACCACACACACTGACATTCCAACAGCATTCAAGACTCCACTACAACAGGAAGACACAAACAACACAGAAGACATACCTGGAGCACCTAGCTCAGGTGACCAGAGAGACTGTGTCACTGGGCCACAGGACACCTTCTATGTAAGGCCACTCTGTCAAGACTGACAGATGTACAGCTACCTAATACATAAAAGGAATCAGCCAAAATGAGGAGACAAGAAACATGTTCCAACTAAAGAACAGAACACAACTGCAGATTAAAGATCTAAGCAAAATGGAGACAAGCCATTTACTAGATACTGAGTTCAAAACACTAGTTATAAGGATGCTCAATGAACTTAGGGAAAAAATAGATGAATTCATTGAGAACTTCAACAAAGAGAAAACATAAAGAAGAAAACAGAAAATATACAGAAAAATCAGTCAGAAATAAATAATAAATACAATAATTGAGATAAAGAGAATATTAGAGAGAATCAATAACAGATTAGATGAAGCACAGGATTGAATCAACAATACGGAACACAAGATAGCAGAAAATATCAAATCAGAAGAGCAAACGAAAAAAAATATTTTTTTTTTCAAATAAGGATAGTTTAAGGGACCTCTGGGACAACATCAAGCATGCCAAAATTTGCATCATAAGGTTACCAGAAGGAGAAGGGATTGAAAACCTATTTGAAGAAATGATGACACAAAACTTCCCCAACCTAATGAAGGAAACAGCCATAGATGTTCAGGTTACACAGAGAGTCCCAAACAAGTTGAATCCAAAGAGGCCCAAACAAAGACATACCATAATTAAAACAACAGAGAGAATACTATACTATAATTAAAAACAAAGAGCGAATCTTAAAAGTAGCAAGAGAAAAGCAGTTATAAACAAGGGAACTCCCATAAGACTGTCAGCTAATTTCTCAACAGAAATACTTCAGGCCAAAAGGGATTGGCACGGAATATTCAAAGTGATGAAAAGCAAGGATCTACAACCAAGAGTACTTTACCCAGCAAAGCTATCATTTTGAATCAGAGAAAGAGCTTCCCGGACCAGGAAAAGCTAACGGAATTCATCACTACTAAACCAGTATTACAATAAATGCTAAAGGGATTTCTTTAAGAAGAAAACATCAAAAAATCCAGCATCTACTCATGATTAAAACTCTCAGCAAAGTGGGAATAGAGGCTACATACCTCAACATAATAAAGGTCATATATGACAAACCCACTCAACAGTGAAAAGCTGAAAGCTTTTCTTTAAGATCAGGAAGAAGACAAGAATGTCCATTCTCATCACTCTTATTCAACACGATATTGGAAATCCTAGCCACAGCAATCAAATATACATATATATATATAAAATAAAAGGTATCCAAGTTGGAAAGGAAGAAGTGAAACTGTCATTATTTGCAGATGACATGATACTATACATAGAGAACATTAAAGATTGCACCAAAAACCTATTAGAGTTCATAAATAAATTCAGTGAAGTAGCAGGATACAAAAGTAATATTCAGAGATTATTTGAATTTTATACACTAATAATAGACTATCAGAAAGGGAAATTAAGAAAACAATTCCATTTACAATTTCATCAAAAACAATAAAATACCTCTGGGTAAATTTATCCAAGGAGGTAAAAGACCTGTATTCAGAAAACTTTAAGACACTGAAGAAAGAAATTGAAGATACAAATAAATGGAAGGCTATACCATTATCATGGAAAGGAAGAATGAACATTGTTAAGCTGTCCATACTACCCAAAGCAATCTGCAGATTCAGTATAATCCCTGTAAAAATACCAATGGTATTTTTCACAGAACTAGAACAAATGATCCTAAAATTTAAATGGAACCACAATAGGCCATGAATAGCCAAAGCAATCTTGAGAGAGAAAAACGAAGTTGGAGGTATCATCCTACCTGATATGAAATTGTAAAAAAAATAAAAAATAAAAAGGCTATAGTGATCAAAACAGCATGGTACTGGCATAAAAAAACAGACATTAGATCAATGGAACAGAATAGAGTGCCCAGATATAAACCCATGCCTATATGGTAAATTAATCTGTGACAAAGGAGGCAAAAATATACAATGAGGTAAAGACAGTCTCTTCAATAAATGACATTGGGAAAATTGGACAGACTCATGCAAAAAAACAACAACAAAAACACACACACAAAAAACAGTAGACCACTTTCTTACACCATATACAAAAATAAACTCAATATGGGTCAAAGACTTAAACGTAAGACCCAAAACTATAAGACTCCTGGAAGAAAACAGAGGCAGTAAACTCTTTGACATCATTTTTAGCAATATTTTTGGGGATATATCTCTCCAGGCAAGGGAATCAAAAGAAGAAATAAACAAGGAGGACTATATCAAATGAAAAAGGTTTTGCACAGTGAAGGAAATTATAGTTATTGTGGGATATGGGTTAATAAAAAGAAAAAAAAATTGAAAAGATAAAAGCACTGCACAAAATATACTTGGATTTTTTTTTTTTGGGGGGGGTTGTTTTTTGCCAAACCATGAGAAAAGAAATTCTGATGGAGAGAAGTAAAAAGAGAAGCACTGAAAGAAGTCTGGGTACACAGCAGGAGAAGCATTTTGCATTAACAGAAAGTCATATCAAAGGGGGTAGGCTGAGGTAACGTATTAGAGTCACCCTTCTTTTAAACATCAAACCCAATTAAATTTAATCTTCATAAAAACATAAGAGAGAGCAAGACCAGAAAATAAGGACAACTGTTACTTAGATTATGTGTTTAAATTACTTTTTTTTTGCTTTAGTAGTCTCGTTTTACTTTGAATATATTAAGAACTGAATTTCTTTGATCACTATAACAGGGCTTGCGCTACACGACCACAAAAACCTTTACGTGCCCTGAAACTTTCCAAATGCAAAGCTTTCTTTATTTTTCTATTTCTCTACTTTTTCTCTTTATTTGGTTCCATGATCCTAAATAAAAGTAATTCACTTGCACATGTAAAGGCATTTAAATTATACAAGCACCCACAGAAAGGAGAAACTCATATAATTTGAACCACACAAAATGTCTTTAATTTTATTCTTTTGAGTCGAAACCTTTTGAGTATGCAAACACCAAAGAACTCCAAAGATACAGTTTCTTAATTAGACCTACTAGACAGCTAATCCATAGATAAATGTTTTCTGGTGTTTCTTAGTTATACTAAGTATAACCTGACATATTATGAAAGTTAATATGCAAGTATACATTTCTGAAAACAATGAAAGTTGATAACTGAGAAAACTATCTCATTATTTTGTTATATTATTTAAGGGGCCTGTGAGATTTAAATCCAGGAGTGAGTAAAATTGTAATAACTACAATTTCTTGAACTTTTTGCGTGCCTCATGTACTATGCTACACACAAGTCATTGGTTCTTATTTAATTCCTATAACAATACTCTGATTATCGTCCCCATTTTACATGTGAAGTAACTGAGATTTCAGGATGTTAAATAACGTCTCCAAAGCTACACAGCTTGAGAGATAAAGACAAGCTCAGTCTCCATCTTAATGCTGCCCTCAATCTTTCCAGGCTGGCCCTCATCCCATTCCTCCTACCCAAACTGTGTCCACTGTCACAGCAGCCAGATCAACACAAACGAACAAACTAATCATTACAAACAGGGGAATAAAAGCTAAGAAAAACGACTTCTCATATGAAACAAGGGGTATGGACAACAGCAGGAATTGAACCCATAACCTTTATCCGGATCTACACTATGTTCTAACAAAAAAGCTAATCAGCGCCAGACCAATATCACTAAAGTATCTAGATTTGTCTAAAAGTTGCTCTATTCTGTTCTCATAGTGAATTAAAAGACACAGCAGGGATCAAATATATGGTGATGGAAAGAGAACTGACTCTGAGTGATGAACCCACAATGTGATATACAAATGATGTATTACAGAATTGCACATCTGAAACCTACATAATTTTACTAACAATTGTCACCCCAATAAACTTTAATTAAAAACTAATAATAATAATTTAAAATAAAGACACAAATCTGAAATGGAGTACATTGTGTAGGAAAGGGCTTAGAGATACAGTGGTCTCAATAAATCTGAGAAATGGTACAATATTTTTTCATAAATTCTGTGTTTATATTTCATTATTTCTATGAGTCTAATGAGGTAGCATTGTTTTTGTTTTAATGACAAAGAAACCAAAACTCAAGTATGGAACAAAACTTTCTAATAGGATAAATAGAAAACATTGTAGAAGTTAGATGTACTAATCATAGAACATTTAGAAAATGCAAAAGTCTAAAGAAATAATATTTAAAATACTCATTTGTAACCCCAGAAGTATTAGGTTGCTGCAAAAGTAATTGCGGTTTTTGCAATTTTTTTAATCTTTAAACCGCAATTACTTTTGCACCAACCTAATAAACACTACCTTTTAATTACGTGCCTGTTTTCCTACTAACTTCTTTGAAATACAGTTGAGTTGAATTTCATGTATCTGCAAGATAATGCCATTCTAACCTTTATAATAGAAATCACAGTTCATGCCATTCAAAGAATGTTTCTCACGTAATAGATTTTCTTTTAATTTTCTAAAGCAATGATATAAATGTCAGGGATGGCCAAAAGCAAACAGGAAGTAATTTACTTTTTCATATGTAAAATGAAGAATTATGTATATAAGTTTTCTTATTTTTTTCAACATTCCTTTTTCTATCTTGGCTACTACTTCCAAGAAAAATGGACACTTACCTCTAGAGAATTTAGGAACTTTGTTTTTTAAAGTAGAAATACAGAAATTTTGTGAGGCTGAGAGTTGGCTACTTAATTGAACAAAGACCAAACAATATTTTATCTCTTCTATTTTCTCTGTCATTGTTTAAAATCAGCTAGCACCAACACCGACTAACAGATATAGCTACATTATTGTGATGAAGTTGTAACCTTTCTGAAGAGACAAGTTGTACTTTGATGTTTGACTTTTTTCTTTAATAAAAGAAAAAAACACACAAATTATCTCTTTCGTTTTTACAAATGTGGAGATGAATTTCCTAGAATGATATTTGGTCCAATTTTAAAATGCGTACAATTCATTTTCCAAATTATTTCCATTGGTTCTTTCTTGCATGCTTTTAAGGTGGATAACTTGTTCTAATTTTGTTGGCATATATTCAAATTCATATGCAGAATTTCTTTTGTAAAGTCACACAGAGGATACAGGCTAGAACAATGCGCTCAAATGAACAATATTATCTCTACTTCACAGATGACAGAACTGAGACGGAAAAGTAACATGACATGTTTAATGCCACAGAATGAGTCACTCGCAAAATCAGGATTAGAACTCACTGTCCATGATTTCCAAAGCTGAATGTTGGCAGAACTTCTCCCATATTTGACTGGAGGTATTTGTTAGCTTTGCAAATTCCAAACAAATTTATTTATAATACTGGTATGGAAAATAGACAAACCTTAGAAATAAACATGATACATAGGTTTTATCACAGTATAAACAGATTTGAGTACAACATGCGATCCATGGTGTATCTAACTTGGGTAAAAGTGAAGGGTGCTATAAGTAAAACATATAAAACATATATCTCTATGTTCACCTTTACATTTAATTAAAGCATATCCTATTTAGTTGAACCAATATCTAATGCTCAATGTTTCAGATTTAAGAATGATAATTTCATACGGCTTTACCTTACATACAAATATAATCATGCAAATACTTTATTTTCTCCTGAAAATAAAGTCTTAAAATCAGAGCTTTCATATTACTTTCCAAACTCAGCCTCCCAAATATTAACGATGTATTTCATTTATATAATATTTTATGTTCTGCACTTCTGACAGTACAGGGAGAATTCAAATTCCTCTAAACTACTGTTGCCCTGAGACAGTAGCTCTCAGTATGATTCCAGGATCCCTGAGAATTTTGCAGACCTTTTTGTGGGGTCAGTGTAGTTAAAACCGTGTTTATATGCCCTACTAAGCTACATATGCCCTTTTTACTCTCATTCTCTCATGACTGTCTCTAGAGGCTGCATCCCATTTATGACATTATTGCATTGATGGCTGATAAGTGCTTGTGAATTCTCATGGCTTAAGTATTGCTGTTTTAATTTCTAATATGATAAATATTGATAGCTATTGCTACACAAACAAAACCTCTTTGAAGTACTTGATAATTTTAAGACTGGAAAGGAGACTTTAGACCAAATGTTGCTGTAAAGGAAATCAAAACTTAGCAACAGCAAAAGATGCACAAACACATGATTGCAGGGGATTGTAATACACGCTCATGTGGCATTATACAGAGAAATCAATGCGCATACTATATATGATGGGGACTAACTCTTCTGAAAACTTGGGACACTGATAAAAAGAAGTACTAATACTTGACCTTCACCATTTTGACTATTGAGAGTATCTGGGCACTAGCCTTGAGGGAATCCATTGTGTTTATGGGATCATTTATGTGATCAGAGATGACAGAGCAAGGTTCTGAGACTTGCTTCAGTACAGGTAGGGCTCTCATGTGTCAACTTCCTGTTTGTGATGGCTTCCGGTTGGTTATTGCAACAACAGCAGTGTGGAGACAGAGTTTATAAAATCTTTTCACTCCTGAAGATGGCTTCCTAATTTCAAAAGAAGGAACAACTCCCTGGTGGCTACTTTTGAGGTGTAGCTTTGAGAATTCTTCTGGAAAGTTCCTTTAGGTTTATATAGCTTTTCAAATAATTCTGTAAATCATTTAAATAACCTAAAATAAATCCACCTCTCTATAACTTAACCACAATGCATACTTTTGTCTTCATCTGAATTCGCCAATAAGCCATGTCTTTTCAGTCAGGAGAAAAAAAAAGAAAGAAAGATATTCTCATTGAAGAAAGCACTAAAATTCATTAAGAAAGTGTTGTGTTCAGGAAATGGTAAAAAAAAAATCTAGTGTAACTAACACTTAGGAAGCATGGCTATAACAGAGAAAATGGTCTACAAAGGAGGGTAAACTGAAGAGTATACAGGCCTTAAATGTCAAGTTGAATACACATTATTCTTTGGGGCATGTGTTTGTACGTCTACCTCAAAGTTTTATAAAATACAGAGTTCCATGCCTCACTCCAGACATGTTTAACCATAGTAATCTGTATTTTATCAATGCTCCCCGACATTTGATTGGCTAGGTTTTTGTCCTAGACGTAAACAATTGGAAAATACTTGAAGGCAGGGAACTGAAGTGATCAGGTATAGGATCAGCCATCTGGTTTTGCTACTGCTAATTGAGTGTGAGACAGAGTAACAGGAAACAGACAATATTCAAGAATCTGTCAATAACACAGTCAAGAGATTATAAAACAATTCACAGTGGGGAATGATAAAAGATTATCAACTCGAAAAGCATTTTATGTGACCCTCTTTCTTTGTCATGCGTGTCACCCTAAATAGAATATATTTTCCTTGCTTATGCCAACTTCAAAAGTGCTCTCTTACCCCAGTTTTGATCTCATATCTTCAAAAAACAAACAAAAAAACAAAACAAAAAGAAAACAGAAAAATACAAACAAACAAAACTCTCTATTCTCCTCTATTCTCCTTTATAGGAAGTTTGCTAAATAGACACCTCAACCACTTACCTTACCAGGCTCCAACATTCCTGGGTTACAACATATATATTAACATATAACTTCTAGAGGCCTCAGTGCCACACAACTAAGGACAGCCCATTTGTCCTTGGCCCTGTAGAGTCATTCAAAATACAAAATCCACAAGAAGCCTTCCAAATCTAGCTAACCCTACCCTACTTGCCATACACAGCCACTTCCCACAGTTCCAGCTAGTTATCATTTTTCCCAGGTGTAACCCTCATGTGTTTTGCCTGGCAGTCTGCTCTCATTCAAAGCTGTAAGTGATAAAAGAGTTCTTTCATTTATTCCAGAGGCATTGTGTTGTGATCCACCATCATCAGAACCTCACAAATGTTAAAGCAATAAAACGACTTCACAGATAAATCTTTTCATTTATTTTCGTCTGCTCACACACTATTAGGAATGGGAGAATGTACAGAAAGGCTCAATAACTATTGTTTATGTTAAATTGGCAGCGTACCATTTTTCAGTAATTCTAATTCATAAGTGGCTAAATACATCAGCTACCAAATTTAGAATCAATAAATACGGATATCTCCGGTAAAAGCAAACTTTTCTTGATAAAGGAAGAGTCAGTGAGATGCTGACTCCAACTACACTGAACTTATAAGATAATCCTCAATTCTCTTTCTATTTGAATATCTGTTTATTCTGATTTTTCTAATGTACCACCTTTATATCTTCTAACATGCTATATAATTAACATATGTGGTATACATGTTGTTTTTTTGGTCTATCTCCTATCTCTCCTCATTGGAATATAAACTTCACCAGGTCTGTAACCCTTGTGTGTTGTGATCACTGATAGAGCAAAGTATAAAGATTAGTGCTTTTCGCACAGTAAGTGCAGAATACACACACACACACACACACACAAAATGAATGGATAATTCAAAAACCCTGCAAAATGGGGGATTACTTTCTTCTCTCTAGGGTTTAGTATTGTTATACATATTAGAGATAATGCACATACTGTGTTTGGCACGATAGGCTACTGAACTGTGTTAGGAATTATTCCTACAAATAAAAGTGTTTAA
The DNA here is from genome assembly GCF_004115265.2 of Rhinolophus ferrumequinum. Lineage (NCBI taxonomy): Eukaryota > Metazoa > Chordata > Mammalia > Chiroptera > Rhinolophidae > Rhinolophus > Rhinolophus ferrumequinum. The sequence continues at coordinate 19,544,831 of NC_046309.1, forward strand.
AAACAAAAAGAGAAACAGCACTGCTGACCTAATAGTTATATTTCATGCTGAATGACCTATAAAATCTCTCGGGATTGGATAAAGCTCTTGGCTTGGCAAAAGATAAAGATATCTCCTCTTAATGTGATGTTTACAGAATTAGGGGGAAAAAAAAAGGAGACTGGAAGCTAAAACCAGAAATCCCAAATAATATCAGAAATTTCAAATCATCAGGAAAAGAAATAACATGTTTCCAACTGAAAGAAATTATCACTCCTACTTATAAGTTGCCCAAGATCATAAATGTTGATTAAGATAAATAAGAATATCAAATAGTATTATGTATATATACAATTACATTTCTATGATATTCTAGCCATATGAGCATCTTGGAGCTATTTCTACATGGACAAACGTGTCGTCTGCAAAGACAGCTTTATTTCTTCCCTCCCCATATTGACACCTTTTATTTCTTTTTATTATCTAATTGCACCAGCAAAGACTGCTAGTATGATGGTGAGTAGGAGTCGTGATAGAGGACATCCTTACCTGTTTTCATTCTTTGGGGGCAATCATCCAGTTTCTCACAATCAAGCATGATAAGAGCTGTAGATTATTTGCAGATGTTGTTTTATCAAGTTGCGGACATTTCTATCATTCTTGGTTTTCTGAGAGCTTTTATCATTAATGAGGGTGGATTTAGCAAACGCTTTCTTTCCATCATGTCATTTTTCCTCTTTGTTCTGCTGATATGGTGGATTACACTAATAGATTGTCAAAACTGAACAAGCCTTGTATACTTGGAATAAGTCCCATTTCATCATGATGTATACTTTGGTTTACATTTTTGAATTTTATCTGTTGTTATATTTGTTTATGTTTATTCAGAATTTATTCTGCCGTAATAAATAACCGATAAAATATACTTTTTGTTGCTATTATAAATAGTATATTATATTACATAATTATCTTTAGTTAATGCTGTCCTACAAATGAAACTGGCTTTTATATATTATTCTATATGCAGCCAAATTGCTAATCTACCTAAACATGATTGTGCTTTTCTATGTATCTGAGCATTTCACCTATGAAAATGATTGTGTTATCGTGTCTTTTCTAATCCCCTTAATTCTTATTTTTTGTCTTATTTTACTGCACTGTATAAAATATACTCAACGGTAATGATACTGATCAGAATTAATAATATAATGGCATATTTATCTTGTTTCTTAATAATAGGAATGGATTCCAATAACAAAGTCTTTGAAGTCTCCTGACTTCTGAAATTACACAAATTTCATGACTACAGGGTAGATGGAAAAATTAAGGTCAAAATTGTAATAACCCACCATAGTCAGTTACAGAAAGGAAAAAGAAATTATAACAAAAGACACACAAGATTACTATCGAGAAAAGTTTAAAACTTTATTACAGTCACTGCAGAAACCCTGCCTGATTTCTGTATGTTTTTGATGATCTGAATGCTGACCTCATATTTGTCTAAATTAAATCTCTGAGAATTCTGAGGTAAATGGACTTAGGATGATAAATCCAGAGCAAATTTTATTTGCATTTCCCGAGCACCAAAGGGCAATGCAAATTTTGAATCGCATTAAGTTTTTGGCCTGGATTGTTTTCTTTCAAAGAGTATGAACCAGCAAAATCGACAAGAACAGTTTATTGATTACAAATTCTCAGAGGATTCTATAACTGTTCTCAATGAGCAGGTGAAGAAACAGATTTCCTCACTGAGACCATGGCAGGATGGCACGTTTTTGTCACACATAACCTCTCAATGACAACACCGTACCCTTGGGTGTCCACCCCACAGGGAAGTTTTTCTTTACAACCCAAACCTACTTAGGTACAAAAGCCTGATATGCCAATTCCCCGTGGTTATTACACTCACAAAGGGTGATTAATATTTGTCTTGAACAAGTTTCCATTTCTATATTTTATACTTCGATGAAGCTATAAAAAGAATGTGTTCTCTGACTCATGACAGATGTTTTCCTTGCATCTACATTAAAAATATTTACTGAATTCTGCCTATATATAGAATATAACAGGTAAATTAGAATGAAACACGGATACCAACTGTCCTGTAGCTCATAATCTATTTAGTGCTACCCAATACTCATGTCTGAAGAAATACTACCAAGCCATATACCAAAAGACGTATACTAAAAATAAATGTATCTAATACAGCAGGAAAAAGTGAATACAAATACAGCAGGAAAAAGTAAAGGCAGAATCAAAGTGGAATACCATTAATTAGGGACAACTATCTAATGAAACAGGAGGTCAAACTGGTTTTTAAAAAGGCATAAATATAAGCAGCTTTTTTTTTTTTTTTTTTTTAGGAGGGTGCAGCTCCCAATGCCCCATGCAGGGATCAAACCAGCAACCTTGGTGCCACCAGCACCACGCTCTAACCAGCTGAGCTAACTGGCCACCCCTTATAAGCTGCTTTTAAAAATATATATTATTTTTCAGAATCCTCAACTATTATGGGGTTTGTTAAAATGCTGTTTTCCCGATACCCCTCGAGCTAGTGTACAGATGCCTGGCTGCTCACAGACGAGAGGTGCCTCAGTCCACTGCTTTCCTCCTATACTTTGCTGTATTTGTTTTAACCATTTTATCTCATTTGTTGGGCTCTGAATATTACTTCTGAAATTACTTCAAACATATGAAGACAGAAATGATTGATTTGAAACACGGAATTTGGCAAGTGATTATACATAATGTTTCTCTAATTACTTGCAGTAGCGCTTTTATCCTCTGAATTTTCATAAGGATGGTAAGTGCATGGTAAGTAATTAATTGACGATTTTTTTTCCATTGAAACAGTGAATATGTTTGCAGTTTATAGACTAAGGCAATTATTCTGGTTAACTGAAATTATATTTCCAAATGTGATGTAAAGACATCATTAAAGCTACTAGGATTTGTAAGTAAATTATATGAATTTATTTCAAGCCCCTATAATTATTTTTACCAATGGGCTGTTAAAAATCCTAATGAGATTGAAATTTGTCTATTCTCTATGCACATATTAACATTCCTCCCAAAATATATGTATTTTTAAGAATAATATGTAATTGTAAGCACTAGCCAATTGAAATCAAGGTTCTCTTTGGTCCAGAATTGTAATTCAATTTTTTCCATCTCATTTATTAAAGAGACTTAAAATACATTCAATTACTTTCAAGGAATGTTTTGGTAACTTACTTATATCTCCAGAGGTATCAAATTGGAAGGAATTAAAAGAAGAAAAGGGAGGAGGAAGAGGTAAAGGAAAAGAAAGAGGAGAGAGAGATGAAAAAGGAATTGCAGTGACCAGCAAGATATGCTAAATTCATCATGGAAGGTACTACTACTTTTTAACAATAAAATTATGATTGATTCTTTTCTTGATACAAACGTTGCATTTATCATTTTTACTTTGAAACAGGACTTTAGGCATAACTCACTTCAATTAGAACCTGGTATACTGAACAGTAAGTCAGTGTTCGAATCCACATTCACCTTGATTTATAAGCAATATTTGCTCATAATTAGAGGAAGTTGAAGTTACGAATAATACAATTTAAAAATACCTAGTTGTTAACTGTTCCATTACAAATAAGTTCTATTAGTCTCCTAGGAGTGTCACAGCAAATTCCCTAAAATTGGATGGCTTAAAACAATACACAGAGGGTACCAAAAAATGCATACACACTTCAAGCAAGGAATACTATTAAAAATTGTTAATACTCAATATATATACGGATAACAAAGATGAATATAGTCATACATTTTTGGCACCCCCAGTATATTCTTTCATGGTTCTGGAGACCAAAAGTTTGAAATGGAGGTGCTGGTAAGGCCATGCTCCCTCTGAAGGCTCTGGAAAGAAATAAAGGGTCCCTGATCTAAAGTGAGTTTGCAATGTGGCAGGGCAATTTCCACCAGGTTTCTATGCCCACGTATAATTCCCTGTGACTTTTCTGCCCTCCGGGGCTCTGGGGGGTCTGCAGGTCCTACCTGGGAACTGTGCCAGCTCCTGACTCTGGCCTCCGAGTCTGCATCTGTACTGCGACCAATAAGTCATTCTTTTGTTTTCCTTTTTTTTTTTTTCCTCTGGAAAAAGTAGTGCATGTTTGTAGCTGAGTGATTCTATCAGTCTATTTCCTGCCTAGGGAATCCCAGAAGTCTGACTGCTATCCATCTGGCTCAGTCTCTGCCCTCCTTCAGTCCAAACTGGGAGTGTATCTGCTGGTGTAACATTCTCACAGAAGACCATGCTGGTCTTCTGCGGATGTCAGGGGTGGGTGCCATTACACAGTGGCATCGTCCACATACCCTCCCAGAAAATCCCGTCTCCACCCCCGTCCCCCCCCTGCCCCGTTCCCCGTTCCCCTTCCTTGAGTTGGTTGATTGGAACCATAAACAAATAGAGAATAATATTCTTGAGAATACTTAAAAGAAACGTGACTTCCTTTGACAAGGTAGTTTTGTAGCATGTATTGAGTAGAGAAGGTAGAAAATAAAGAAGTACAAGGGTAAATAAAGTATATATAATCAATAAATTTAAACACAAAAGAAGAAAACCTAGAAAGGAGTATAAATTCACAGTAATTCTAGTGAGACCATTGGGGAAGTGATATACTGGGAATGAGACGACTTAAGGAGAAAACCAATTGAGAGAAAAGCACCATAAATGCTAGACGGAAAAGGAGTTGTTATCTAACAGAGTAAAACTGTGATTTCAGTAGAGAGGTGAAAGGTATTGGACAGGATAACTGTGCTAAATTTTAGGGAGAGTGAACTGGCTGGGGAGGAACAATAGGAAGTAAATGAGAACTTGCAAGAGAGAAACACAAAATAAGGGAGCAGAAAGAATCAGATGAGGAAAGACTCCTCAAGTCCTTATATCCTTTACTAGGAATCAATATAAAGTGCTGTGAGCTGCAGACCCAAGGAGAGTCATATGACCAAGCTGGCCATTTCTGTGACCTGCTCGGTCAAAATTGGCCCAGTTAAAAAGCATGAAAAACATCGTTAAATCTGCTTCTGAAGTCTGTTTGACGGAGATCTTGTTTACTGGGTCAAAGCCCACAATAACACATTAATCCATAAGCATAATTTTACATTGAAATGAAAACTGAGTGTATCTGCACTCATTCAGTCCATTATTACAGTTGGCAATTTTCAAATTAAATGCCCCACGCTCAACAACAATATTAAAGACTTCCTCATAATATTCAATCGTCTCACTCAGCCCAACCGGTCTGTTCATATAGTGAGACACTGGTTTGCATATGCCCCCAAACTCATAATATATTTATCACCTCAAGAACAATAAGGCACAACAGTAGCCTTACTTGAGTCACTTTTCCTCCGTATCAACTCCATATTGAAAAGAAACTGCCATTAGCATGTGTACCAGTCGGCTTGAGCTGTCATAACAGAAGACCAGAGGACTGGGGGCTTAAACAACAGAAACTTATTTTCTCCCAGCTCTGGAGGCTGGATGCCCAAGATCAAGATGCTAACTGGGTACGTTTCTGGTGAGAGCTCCCTTCCTGGCCCTGCACACAGCTGCCTTCTTGGTGTGTCCTCACATGACCTTTCCTCTGTACATCCACACGCCTGGTGGCTGTGTCATAAGGACACTGTTCCTATGGATGAGAGCCCCATGCTTATGACCTCATTTAACCTTAATTGCCTCCTAAAAGCCCTTATTCACAAATAGAGTCTTGTTGGGATTAAGACTTCAATATTTTAACGGGGCAGGGGTGGGGCGGTGAGGGAGACACAGTTCAGTCCATAACAGCATGAATAGCAAAAAAATAATAGTGATTTTTTTTTCATCTTAATAGCATGTCTGTTTAGGTGTGATAATAAAGCTCTTCACATTAGCCGCAAAATTAGTCTCTTGCTGGCAGTCAGTCTTAATGACAGATTTCCCCCCCCAGCAAATGGATCCATTTCTTCTAAAGTCTTCCCATAAGACCATGCATTAAGCAAACCTCCCTCTGTTATAGATATAATGAAAAAAAAAAATTCATACTAAATGAAATTACACTCTAGCTGCAGGAAGTGCCATCACCAAAATGATCTGAGAAATCTAAGCTTATTTTCAGCATGTAAGACAATTCCAATAGGATACCTTTTCAATCTTATACTTAAGCTGATGATTCTTTTGTTTCAAGGTTTGCAAAGATGTCCATTTAATTATGAGGAATTATATGTTGAATACGTTGGCATAATAATTCATGAGAACAACACTAGCAGAATAAACTTTTTGTAATATTTGGAGTCCTGTACCATAGTTATTTCTTTCAATCTGGAATTGGGAGAAGTGCTTGGGAGTGCAGACATATAACTATGCTAAATTTGAACGTGGGCTCCTTTAAGGGCAATGGCAGGAAGTCCAATAGGGTTTGAGGGATAAATGGGCCTTGAAGCACCAGGAGGAAAGAGCTGCAGGATTGCCCGAAGGCTCACAGAGGCTTTTAAGTATTGGCATCTCAGAAGGAGATCCTGAAATCAAGCTCTCCTCACTATAATAAAATGATCACATTGCCTACTTTTGTTTCCCACATTCTTAACCTACACCGGAGAGGCAATAATAAATCATTCTTAGAGCCATGGAGCTTATGGGGAAATCTATTGGGAGTTCATTTTTGGAATATCTAAGCATTGGCATAAAATATGCAAAAAATCATTCTGCATGGTAAACTATTACAGATTCACATATATTCTCTTATTAATGCTGGACTGCTCACTATGATGTCCTCTAAAATACGTTATATCTAATTTAAATTCTGCAACTTTCCTCTCTATTAGATTAATACATTGGGTGCAGAGACCTGTGGATGGCACCTGTTACATTCTTTTTCCTTCAAATAAACTGGGATCTTAGTGTATTTCAGGTCTCCTGAACATAGCTGTGCACACACCTTTCACAAAAGTCTTGGAGTGTCTCCCCGCACGAGGAAGCAATATCTATGTTACTATTCTAGGACGAGACAGCTCCCATTTGAGATCCCTAACAATGTTGCCTAAGCCAGAGAAAAAGTCTCTAATGACTTGTAAAAGGGTGTTGTGGCTAAATCGCCACATGTAGTGTAATGTCATACCAGAACATAGTAAGTTCTGATATCAGGGTTTAGTGACCTATTCCCTTATACCACGAAAAGGGCACAGACCGGTATGCGGACTGAGGGAATTTCTATTTCATCTCCAAATCCTAGTGTTCTGAATGAGAGTTTAAAATGTCTCAGTAATGGGAGTCTCCTTACTGGGCATGCTCAGATTAAAGAAGTCTGGCTCTTTATATGCCTTAGGCAGTAGTTTTACGACATGAAGCTAGGATTTTGCAGCCACCAGAAGCAGGAAAGATATTTTATGGAAGAAATATATGGTGACAAAATCAGATGATACATTCTAGTTCATTGATTGATTTATTCATGTGTTTATTTATTCACAGTAATTATTTAGTATGTCCAGCAGTATTCCAGTTACTGGAGATACAGAATAAAGCAGATTAAGCCCTACCCTCATGGAGCTTAGGTTCTAAAATGAAGCATATTAAATATAAACATTGCATGTCCTGCCAAAATATAATTACTTCAAAAAAATTATTTTCCTATCCCAGAAAACTTCTCTTAAAGATAGGAGAGAAAGAAAACAATTTGTTACTGAATAAGCATTAAATCAGAATATGTTATGTATCACAGGTAATCCGTTAAAACATTGCAAATACAGAACAAAATCTCACCCTTTTATAAAACAAGCAGATATAACCCATTACACAAGATAAACAATAAGTGGACCTGACAGCACTATTTGTCACACAATTCATTCTAAATTCATTTGGTGATAGGGATGGTTATCTAAGTTTGTCTTTATCCAAAGGAAAAATAAACTTCTCTTATCTTTATAATAAGAGCTAGTTTTGCAACTTGTAGGGGGGTAGGTGCTGGCCTAAGTTAGGCTCCTACCTTTCCACAGAAAATGGGAGCTAGGGCACTGTCTTCCTTATATACCAGAGATGGCGCCCAAGTCCTTGAGAAAGACATGGCTGGGTGTTAAAGCCAGCAATTGCTTTTAACATTTATATACAATCCAAAGATACAGAAAGAACTGAAAATTACAAGTTTTCTAAAGTAAGTGTTCTACGAAAAGGGAGGGAAGAAAGTCTTTCTTATTTACAACAGGGAGTTTTTTTTTTGTTTCTTTTTTTGTATTTGACCAGACAATCGCCTCCCTGTATTACCATAAAATATGATTATTACAGCTTTCGAATCATCTTCATTGCTATTTTTACCTTTCTCTGAACAAGTTACAGACAACTACATATCCAGCAAGTCCAACGAAATTAAACACTTTTTAGGAGTTTATGATAAAACACATCTCTTTGCATCTACTCTATTTAGGTTTGTTGTTGTTGTTGTTGTTGTTTCCTGGCGTAAACGAGACATTTTTAGCTTTTTCCCCTCCTCGGGAAGACTTTGGGGTTAAGAGAAAAGTTCTGCTACCAAAGCAATTTTATCAATGTTATCTACATTGCAACAGTGCCTTGGAAATGGAAAGAAAAACACTGCGTGTTCAGATACTGAATCTCGTTTGATTTATCTCTTTCTTTTGATGGAAAGAAAAGTGCTGGGCTAGGGTACTGTGACAATGTCCAAAGGTGGAAAAAACAAACAAACAGGACCATCTGTTTTTCAATGGAATTTCCAGCTGTCATCTTTACTCACAGCAATTAACTGGTGATACCACCTAAATAAGAACATGGTAAGATATGGACCTCAGTCCACCTGGTGAAATAATTTTCAAGTCCTAGAACTCACTTAGAGAACTAATGTCTTCTATTATTTATCCCATGATCCATGCTCCAAATGTCTGTGGTTATGGGGACGTTCACTTAAGAAAAGGACAAGGGAAATAATCTTGAGATAAAATGTATGGTAAAAAGAGTCATCTTTCTAATCTTAATTAAAGGATTATTACTCAAATTAATCCAAACAGTTTGCCACAACAGCTCAGTGTTGTACTATTTTGGGTACTCTGGAAAATCTGTGGAATGTGCCTTAATTCTCAGCACAACCCATCTGCTACCTCTTAGCTCACGTCTTACCACCCACGCTCCATACCTTTAATTCCCTCTGCTCCAGCCACACCAATCTCCTCCCTATTCCTGTAATTCAGTAGTTACTCTACTGACTCAGCCTTTGTACTGCTCTTCTGACTGCCTAGAAGACTTGAACCTCCCCACACCCCCGCTATCCATTCATAGAGCTCATTCTTTTCCTTTCCTTAGGTTTCCCCTCATACATAATTTTATCAGACAGGTTTTATCTGACTATCCCATATCAATAGCACCTTCTCCTTCACTGTTAGAACTTTTCCCATCCCATCTACCCTGCCTTTGTGTTTCCCCCCAGCACACAGACAACGCCTGACACGTGTGAGTGCTCTGAGCCATCCAGCCCCTCTTCTGTAACCTCTACTGAACCCTCTTCTACTTATTAGTGTCACGCAATTTTCTCAGTCGATCTGAACCTAAAGTCTTCTCCCCCTTCTCACATTATTACATATTTTCATTTTCCTAGGCTACTGTGTGTTTATTTATCCCACGCATAGCATTTGCTACCTTCAGTCTTTTACTGTAGTGAGCTATGTATAAGTCTCCACTACAAGAATTAAAGGTCTATGAAGACCAAGATGTGTTCTGTCTCTCTTTGACCCTAGAAGTTCATATACTAACAAACTACACATACGAAAGAGTATGACCAAATAATTAGTTGATAAATATTAATATTTGTTCCAATATCACATATAAATATTAAATCTACAATTTTATATACAGTTGAACTATTTCACAATAAAGCAAAGTTTTAGAAATAAATAAAAATTTGCTGAATGAATTTATTAACTTTCCCAGAAGATATTGGAATTTGGATGGTGGAATTTATTGCTCTATCCCAAACATGAATTGGGCTTGCGAACCTATTCTTACACTTGAAAGCATGGAGGTGTTCAGATTCTTCTTATATAATACTGTAGAGACACCCTGCTCCTCTGTTTTCTAATGATAATCGATCTATTATTGTGTTTCTAAATGAGGGGCCCTTTTGAAGCAGAACCAGTTTTCTATACACTGTCCTTTCTTGTTTGAGATTATTCTCTAAACCTGTAGGATTGCTCACTGATGGCACTGTTTTCTTTCCTTTTCTTTCCTTTTTCTAACTTTGGGTACTGTCACAGCAATCTTCACTCCACGGAAAGAAAGAGGTAGATCAAAAGACATTCAATACCTGAAGAGGCGGCATCTTTCTTTCAAAGACAAGGTACTGTTGTTACAACATAGGTAACACTCAGAAAACTATTTTGGGTGCAAAACATTTTTTCTTAACCCCAAAGTCTTCTCTAGGGAGAGAGAAAGATATAAATTGTTTGCTTACTACATAAAAGAAAAAAGGTAAAATAAATAACAAAAGATTCATTTTATCTCAAACTCCATACATGGTATCTCTGAAACAAACGAATTTTTTTTTCAATTATGAAAACATAAATCATCATTAAAAGAAAAAAGAACACCCAAAACAGAATCATTTTATGCAAGAAATGTATCGATACAAATATTTTTTTAAACTTAAAACTTCTATATCATGTTATACGTGCACTGTTTAGTATAGTACATGGTAAGATTAAAGGATATTTTCATTATGCCAAGAGGACAAATTGGATTATGGGCTTATTGTTAAAATCATTTGATCTCTTTGGATTATTTTTTCTGATCATATGTTGTTATATGATAGTTATGTCAGACCCTTTCAAATGGATGAATAAATGGAAATGGCAAGCTTGGTGTGTAAATTTAGTAATTTTAGATATTCAAATAGTCTGAAAATACCTTGTACAGTGGAAACAGTTTTAAGTTTAGCAGAGAAAATCTGGCTGTTACCTGATTATTAAAAATAGTTGTTTTTGTTTGTTTGTTTGTTTGTTTGTTTGTTTTCCAGCAAGGCTTCATGGGATTATATCCACTCCTGTTATCAATGGAAATAGGATAATGTGGCAGAAGAGCTGCACTGTAGAAGTGCATGGCTTCCCTCTACTCAGGATTCTATCTAGTCTGATTTAATTGACATGGAGTCAAACAGGCATTCTCTCTGAGATACATAAAGTGTTATCAGTAATTAACACTATACCAAATAAATATGAAAAGCCATGTCATTGTAAAGCACAATTAAATATAACTATTTGTTGTTGGTCTCTCCTTTGAGGTTGGTTAACCCAAATCTATGTAGCATTGTGGGGACAGACCCCAAAAAGCAGTTCCCAGGCTCTCGGCCTCACATAGAAAGGTGCTGGCTCAGGTAGTAAATGGCCATCGACTGTGATCAAATGGCCATCAGCTGTGGCTAGTTGGCCGTCAGCTGTAACCAGTGAGCCATTGGGCACTAATATAACTGCTGTGGCTACGCTAGCAGAAAAAGGGGGCTAGCAAGGAGATGGTGGCTGAGCCTGCAAGCGGTGCAGTGAGGGCTGAGAATTGTGTGGCTCCTGTTTCCTGTGTCTCCAACCCAGCCGCCAGCGAGAGTATAGTGGTGTGACTCCCCTACCTATGGCTCCGTGGGTGTTTCTTTTTGGCCTCGCCGTGTCCTGCGTTCTTGTGTGGGGAGCGGGACCAGAGACCCCGCAGGCCGCCCCGCACGACACATGGCGTAGTCGGCGGGATCCCCTGCACTACAACCATTTATAATCACTCTCCAAAACCTCGCAGATTCTATCTTTAAGCCTCATTTTAGTCAAAGGCAAAATATGATTTACCCCCAGATTCAAAAGGAATTCCCTCTCCATAACACAGAGAGGCCTAACAGAGAATCTGTTATTTAGGCATTTTTAACAGAGATAGAATTGATGGAATTCAATTTTATTAGATTTTGTTATGTGGAATTCATTTTTATGAGACATAGAATTCTGCACGTCCTCAGTGCCCTAGCATATTCTACTTGACACATCTCGTGAATGTCAGGATGTCAGAGTGACGACCTGCATTTTCATAAATGGATTTCTTAGTACATTTGGGTTGCTATAACAAAATATAGAAGACTGGATAGCTTATAAAGAACAAAAACTTACTGCTCAGAGTTTTGAAGGATGGAAATTTAAGATCAGGGTCAGGGTGCCGGCATGGTTGGGCGAGGGCCCTCTTCAGGGACGCAGACCTCTCATTCTGTCCTCACCTGGAACTAGAACATAGAGATCTCTCTGGAGCCTCTTTTATAGACACTAATCCCATTCATGAGGGTTCCACACTCGTGACTGAGCACCTCCCAAAAGCCCCATATCCTCATATAACCACCTTTGAACTTAGGAGTTTAACATATAAATTTTAGGGGTACAGAAACATTCAGACCATAGCACAGGTATAAAGCAACACCAACAAAAATCACAGATATTCGATCAGACCGTGGCAAACAGGAAGAGTGCATACCCCGGTCTCTTACGTTACCACCTAAACTGCTAGTAAAATCTGTTCTGTAGTCAGCAGTTTTAAGAATCTACGAGTCACAGATTTCTTTGTCACAGAGAAATCAGAATTCCTTTATTTAATTGTGAGAACGGAGAAATACACATACACACAAACACACACACACACACACACACACGCTCATGACTTTATATGGGAATTACTTTCAAATGAAAAAAAGAAAATCCATACATGGTGCCATAATAGAAGGTGACATCTGTGGCACTGAATTAGAAGGAAATAATGAAATAACATGGACAGACTAATTTGAATTCGATTGTAGCATGCAAGATGTGAACAAGCCTCGTACTGAGCACAGCCTGTCTTATCACCTTTCCCATAAAGCTTGACTAAAGGATTCCTTTGACTCATGAAAGTGAGATCCATACCCAAATCATCCCTCCGCCTATCCCATTAGAAACAAAACGCTAGCTATTTGTTTTCTCTATGTTCTCCAAATATGACACGCAATATGATAATCTGGATTTTGTTTAAATGGGTGCTAATGTGTGAGGGCTAGGCTGACAAAGCAAAACATCGGGGTTAATAAAAGTCAGAATGATTCACTGCTTAGAAAGCAATGTGCCCTGTTGTTCAGCGGCACAAAATGGAGATGGGCAGTGTCATTACTGACCCTAGGGATTCTCTTCCTTCTAAAAACCTATTAATTTTGTCATTCTTTGGTCTAAATTATATATATTAGGTTGGTGCTAACGTAATTGCAGTTTAAAAGGTTAAAAATTGCAAAAACTGCAATTACTTTTGCACCAATGTAATACTTTTCTCCTAAAGAAGGTATAAAAAGACCTCTTGTAGACAGATAATTACTGTGGGACCTGAGCAGGACCAGGTCTACCTTCTTGTTTTCTCTCAGAAGATACTACGTTCATTTGTTCAATTTATTCTGACCTCTGGCTTTAAGATACATTAAAAATATATTTACACACATTTGTATTCCCATGATTTTCTCCTCAAAAACATCAGCAAATCTCTCTTAGTGAAGGCTACTTCCTGATCAAAACTGGGAGAATTTCGTAAATATTCCTGAAACAAAGATCACAGGCAGGATTTCAAATAAATCTGTAGCATGTGCTGCTACTTCATGTTCAGCCAGGAAGACAGCTCATTGCTTACTGAATTAAAAATGGAATATGTACGTTCTTTACTTCAGCATGTAATCTAGTCAACTTCAATCACTTTACCTGATTAAGGAAAGGATTCAGTATAGATACTTGCAATGCATATGTAAGTTAAGAGAATATGGAAGATTCAAGATCTCATAACTTCCCAGATAAATGGACATTTTGTACCATACATTTAAATCCCCATTAACACAACTTTATCCTAAAATTAAGGCAATCATTAAATAATAACAAAACAAGCAACAAAAAGAATGTAGCTCAGTGATATGTGGCAATAATGGAATTTGCAGAAGAACACATGGTAAAGTAAATCTAATCTATTTTATAAATCAGAAGTCATAATTCAAATGTTCTCCATAACAAAACTATAGAATTAAGGAACTATCTTCATGAAGTTCTAAATTTAGAGACCATTAATGCATGTTTTGAAATATTTTTATTTATTCATAACCTGCAACTGTTTCAGAACTGAAGTATAATACAAAATTTTAGGGTAATTTAACTTATAATTTTAAAAGCAATATTAAACCCCTTCAACATTTTGAAAATATTTCCATATTCCATATTCTGTTTTTTAACTGGTTGCATTTTTTGAGAATGCATATGCCACACACACACACACACACACACACACACACACACACTCACACACACATATGGCTACATATTTTTATCATATATCTAAAATGTATAACTAGATTGATAGTAGTAATACAGTATATAGTTAAACTATTTGAGATCATTGCATGCGAAATATATATACTTGAACCCTACAATGTTTAACACACACTAGACATTAAGTGTTCAAAGAAAATTTATTACAGTGAAATCAACTGAAACATTGATTTTGCATTCAATGTCTTTCAAAGAGTAATACAAATGGATATTTAAATACAATGGATATTTTAGTTTAATATGGAAGGATATAAATTACCATTCTTAAGATATCTGGAATATTTACTTACATCTGAATAGAAAATAAAACCAGAGGCAATACAATATAGAGGGACCTCATGAAACCGTTACTATTATATTTTCCAGAGTAGTGCTTGCTTTGTAATAATAAACATTTACGAAGTAGAAAAAATAAATTGAATTGAAATTTTACTAAAAGAAACACAAATGAAGAAATACAAATTTGTGTTTATAAAATAGTTATGAGGATGTAATGTACAGCATAGAGATAATAACCAATAATGCTGCAACCACTGTGTACAGTGCCAGGTGGGTACTGGACTAATCAGGGATCACTGCATAAATTACACAAATGTCAAACCACCAAGCTGTACACCTGAAACTAATATAAAATAATATTGAATGTCAATTATTACTGAAAGAAAATAATTTGTAAAAAAGTAACACAACATGGAGAATATGTACTACATATAGAAAAATCAGGTAGATAGAGTAGACGTGTTGCATCATATCATATAATATCTGCTCAAAGTATGAGAAAACTGAAATAGAGAAAGGGTGAATGAAATATACAGGAGGAAAAAAATGGTACTGTGGATTTTCCAAGGACTGTGTCAAACTGAGGAGTTTATGAGAATGTAGTTATAATTAATCAGATAAAGAATTAATATTTTGGATTTAAAAAATTGTAAAATTCTAAAAAAAATACTTTAATGGTTTTTATTTCATGTAAAAAACCTATAGAATGTAGTACATTATGTAATTAACATGATAGAACAATAATCAAAGTTTGCTGAATTTGGCCTTGATCAAAGTTGTGTTTTTCTTGATCACCTGATTTTCTGGAAAAGATTTTTAAAAGTGAGATCCTCAGTAACAAATAATCATGTACAGAATGTCATTTTACTCATTCCTATCTGTAGCAGAAAATATGTACTGTTGACTAGTCCATTTTATAGATTTCCTTGTATCAATTTCATAATAGGAACATTATTTCCTTTGAATTAGATTTAGTAACACAGACACCTTATCTGCTCCCTAGAATATGGGTACCTGAGGTCTTCCACCCCACATTACGTATCCAGATATCCTTGAATATAAGAGTTATTTGGGAGTTGCTGGGCTGTAGAACAAGGGGCCCGCTTTCCCTGAAAGGCTGTTGTTGACCTTCAGTACAGGGATAAGCCTTCAGTTCTATATGAAATAGTCCTTCCTCTAGCAGCCTCAGCCCTTCTGGGGCCACAACCATCAGAATGCAAAATCAAGTGGCATGGAGCTGTCAGGTCTGATCGAAAGCATCTTAATTACTAACTCAAAGGAACTTTGGTTTTTGTTCTCATAATTTCTCCTCTCTCAGTTATGACTCTACCTTCTCTCCTTTTACTGAATAATGGGAAGCTTATTGAGTTTGTTTATGTAAAATAGAAATATCTGACCCTTCAGAAATGAGCTGTTTATATTAGAGTTTATTTTCTTTCACTAGAGCTAAGAAAGTCCTTAAAATTAAAAATACAAGGCCTATGTATACACTGGAATGCAAGGAGCAAAATATTATGAGTTTCTTCCTGGTGAGTCAACTTTCCTCTCCTATAAGAATGGAAGAGGGAGTTCCTGGTCACATATGTAAAAACAAAACAAAGTTAAACATCCATAAATTGAGTCCTGGGCAAATCACCCTATCAGTGGAATTTCTTTCTTTCTTTTTTTTTGGTCAAGATCCGTACCCAGTTATAATTTTATACTTAGATCGATCGATCAGCCAACCCAAAGGAAAAGTAGCTTTAAAACAAAGGGTCAAGTATTTGAGGGAGGTGATAAAAGATGAGTACTGATCCTCGGTTACTAATCAGCCAATATATAATATAGTAAGCATTTAATAAATTATCTGGATTTTTATTTAATAAAAATGCATGTGGAAAAACTGGTTATAATACAAACATAATATAGGTTAAGATGAAAACAGAAGAAAGATATTGGATCAGCTTAAAGTCATTTTCTGCAATGAAGCAAAAGAAAACTAGATTTTCTAAAGAAAAGCAACATGGGGCCAAAAAAAAAGTTCCAATAATTGAAAAAAAGAGAGTACACTCAGTTTAATCAGTATTGAAAGAAGAGGAGGTTATAAATTGGGCCTTTAACTCGCACAGAAAGTATTTTTAGTAGCTAAAGCATCTTGAAAGACAAAGGAAAATGATCTATGTGGAAGTCTGAGAACAAATATGAGAGTTATTTAAGTAGTGTCTAGTGAAAACAAGGCAACTGTGATATGTGAACCTGTAAACTAGATTTTGGTAGCAGAGAAACTGCCATATTATTTATCATGGGACTTAGAATATAACTGAAAAGGAAAGCCTTTGATTAAAGGTAATTCTTTTTCTACCTCTCAGTCTCATCCAGTTTCCAATTGTTTGTAAATCTCAGGTGAACACAAAACTCTCCCCTTATCTTTTCATTCTTCTCTGTTCCTTCTTTGTTTTTTTAAAAATGGTTTTAAACTCATCTTCACAAGGAACAAAAAATATTTAATTCCATAAAGGCTTTGGAGACTTTTTTTATATTTAAAAAAATGCCACTAAAGTGAATAATCAGTAGGCTCTTACTTAAGACAATTCAAACTCAATACATTAGAGTAAATAATCAAAACAAAGAAATCGACTTCTAGACAAAATTAGAAACAATTACAACAAACATTGGACAAACTGCAAGTTCAGGACTCCTCTTGAACTCATCAGAGAACCAAGGTCACAAAGCAACCAACCCCCCAGAAGTCTAATGAGAGATGAACTCCTACAGGGAAAGATGTGACACAAGCACTTGTTTACAGGAGACAATCAGCTGGGAGGGTTCATGACTTAGTAGAGGCTGAGTGTGGACTAGCAAGAGAGTGTGGTGCACTCTATTGGTCAGAAGAACTGGGAAGTGAATGTCCCTATGGCCTGAAGTTTGTGTGCGAATTCCTGTTATCTTTCTCTCTCTGCTTCAACCCCAAAGCACACTGATTTAAAGGAAATGTGTGAGAGGTTAAAAATGCCATACTTTTAGCCAGAGGACCAAGTAAAGGGGGTCTGAGGAGCCAGAGGATATGAGGAAACCTAAGGAAAGAAAGGAGATGGAAAAAGAGCTCCTATATTTGTGTACGAAGTCTGGGGCTCACCCCTGAGCTGCATATGTATGGAAGTCAGTTAATTACTGTGGTCTCTCACCCTTAACAGCTGATTACGTGCTAAAGAAAAAGAGGGGGGAAAAAAAAAACACAAGAAAAATTAAATGGTCTCTATAGAATTTTAACAGATCCCAAATGCACAAAGCGTAACAGCAAAAGAGTTTAGGATGTAATGCAAGATAACTCTGCTCAATGAAAACCAAAAAAATTTCAACAACTACCAAGGAAAAAAAAATAACAACAGTCTGTAACCAGAAACCAGTTTGAATGAGGGGCCGCTGGCCAATTCTAGAACAATTTAATCAACAAAATAAATAAGTATCCTAATAGATTATAATCCACAGATGAAAATAAAAACTTTATACTGATATAAATAAATACATAGGGAGAAGGGAGCCCCTTCCTTATAGTTTAACGCCAAATAATAAATATGGGACAAATGAGGTTAGCAAATTATTAATGCCTGCTAAAGCAAAAGGATAAAGGTTTGATGAGGAACAGAATATTTGCCTATGTTTACATAATCTCAAATATAACCCCACAAATTACTTATTCCAAACGGCACTGCAGTCGTGAACAGTAGAGAAAAGGGCAGATACTAGCTCATCTGATCCAAGTTAATATTGTCCCTTCCTGGCAGGATGCTTCCCTTAACTTCATTTAAAACTCCAGTCCAATATGGAGGTCTGACAATTAAGTTTGCAAACTTGTTCCAACAATGTTGCTAACCTTTTTTGACATCAGAGGGCTTATTCATTATGAATGTGTACCAACTGGATAAACAGTTCACCAAGTTTACTATTTGGAAGTGTTGAAAAGACTGCGTGAAAAAGTTAGACAACCTGAACTATTTGCCAACAATTCACAGCTCTTGCATCACGACAATACACCAGCTCACACAGCGCTGTCTGTGAGGGAGTTTTTAGCCAATGAACAAATAACTGTATTGGAACATCCTCCCTACTCTTCACTACATGTTTGTCTGCAGGTGTCCTTACGTGGTCTGGTTTCACATTTTAACAGCTAATTAGCGGCCAGACTTAATGTGTACCACATTAGGCAGGCTTCACATTCAAAGCTGATACCATCATGTTAACGTTTCTGAAAGGAGGAAGGTGATTTCATGGGCTCCAAACACCAGTCTGTTATGTCCCGTGAGTTATGACCTTACCCATGTGTCCTTGTCCTTGCCCAGGTTCCTTGTCACAGGAGAGAGGGAGACTTCTTCTTCCCTTCTCTCCTTCCTTCCTGCTTGCCTGCCTGCCCACTGCCTGCCTCCCTCTAATAAGTATTTAGTATGCACACGCAATGCAAATTATTTTAGATAATCTTTCAATAATATTTGGATAATATTATTAATGATCTGTCTCACTGAAACACGTATCAATAGTATTTAACATCGGAATGCCCTCGTTACAATCATTCTCATTAAGTCCAGAAATATATACAAAATGTGTGCTTATGATGCCAGTTAAGTATTTCCAAATATACTCAGGCCCATAACAAGATATCGCCCATACAGTTCTCGGCAGTGCTAATAAACTTGCTGCTCCAGAAAATCAAATTCTACAAAACCCTCCAAGTTGAACCATGAAATCAGGTATCAATGACATGATGCAGCAGTATCTAATCGTCATTTCATTAAGGTCTTAACAAACCTGAGAAAGGTCCCTGGGTTTCAGCAATACAAAGATTATTAGGATTCCACCGTGAACAGAAAAGCTTCATGATCATCCACTACAGATGATATCTGTAAAACTCAAAAGTATTTGAAGAGGGGCTATGAGAAGAAGATTCTGTTTACAAAGCAGACCAATGTCCTCAAATCTGGGATAGCCTCAAGCTGAGGCCAAGAAACCAACAATTTAGTCCACTGAACCTCAGACACGCCTTCCCATGGTCCAGAATCAAGTTGCTAGCACAGTTCATCTCCATAAACTGGCCATCTAGGAGTAAAATTCTTCATTATCTACTTTTCTATCAACACACTAAGAAACTATTTTGCCATGTATCACTTACAAGAAACATTAAAAGGGGTTTAAAAACTGGAAGCTTGGGTTTACAGTTCATATATCAACTTTAGAAAAAATGTAAGTAGAGATATGTCAAACGATGATAGAAAAGAAAACAAACAAACAAACAAACAAAAATCTTGATCACAGAATTCAGTAAGTGGTATTAATTGCTATATTGAAGAGAGGACATAAAGAACATTATCATGTTTAGGGAACAGGGAGAAGTCTGCCAGTTACTGAAAGTATCTGGACTTCCTAGGTCAGTATCTCACAGGTGCCTCATGTTCAATACATATAAAATGGAATTCAATATCTTTAACACTGTTCAAAACACACACACACACACACACACACACACACACACACACACACGGAAAATACAGTGTGGTGTTTTTCTTTTTTGGACCTTTCATTTTTTGGTTTTTAATCACGGCTTGACTACCGTTATCCATTTGCCCAGGCCAGAAGTCTGGGGATTCTCTTCAAGTCTTCTCAGCCCTCTGTCAATGTTCAATCTTCATCTCTTCATCAAGATCCATTAGCTCTTCCTCCTTGATAAACATCTCTCTCTCTCTCTCTCTCTCTCTCTCTCTCTCCTTTTGCACCTACTCTTTATTTCAGATTCTCATTATGTCTTGCTCTAGGTTACTATTATAATATGGCAACTGCTCAACTGATCTCCCTCTCACCTGCGCTCTCCCCACTGTAGTCACATCAATAAATTGTCACACTTCTTCCATAATAAACTTTTTTTAAAATACCAATGGATGACGTCATTCCTCTTTAATAGTTCTTTATTGCTCTCAAGATAAAATGCAAACCCCTTATTGTGGTGTACAATACTCCCCAAAATGTGCCTCATGTTTCAACTTGCTAAATTAATTAAAGTTTCTCGAATTTATCATATTTTTCTACATCTCCATAACTTTAACTAGAATTATTTTATTCCCTTTTTCACCTGGTTGGCTTCTCGAATAGAAGGAAAACTATGTCCCATAATGTCATCTCTTGACTGGAATAAGTATTCCTGCGGCACCTTGTAAATTTTTAAATCAAATTTGTTATAAGTGCTTTTATTTTCAATGCCCCTATGACATACAGAAAAATAAAAGATTAGTAAAACACAATTCCTAATTTCAAAGAACTTATATTAATCTGTGGGAAATATTAAAATATATGAAGACATAGTATATACAAGGACACATATTTTATTGCAGGTGCTTTCTGTACCAATTTTTATAAAACCTAACTTGTAAATCTCTTAAAAGCAACCTTTCCTTCAACGAGTCTGTGTCACTATCCTCTCATGTGACCACCCACATTTAATCTCATATCCCTTTAATGCATTATCAACACTGCTGGTAGACTGATGTTTCTAAAATATAGATTGGATTCTACAACTTTCGAGCTTAAAAGCTTTCAGTGGCACCACATTGTCTACAGGGTAAAATTCAAACTTGGTGACATTGCTTTCATGGCTTATTAAAATCTGACTCTAAATTACCTTTCATGTTTTATCTCCTACTACTCTGGTTCTAGCAACAACAAATAGCATTCTTTGCAACTACCATGACTTTGTTCTGCATGTTACTCATTTTTCTTGAATATCATTTCCACTTGGAAAATCAATACTAACAAAACTATACTTTCTTCTCAAGTTTTCCTTGACTTACCTCTCCCTGATATCATTAGTTATTCATTATTTTACATCCACAAACACCTACTGAATTTGCACAATAGTATTATGCTGTATTTTCATTTTAGAACAAATAGATATGTCTCTATTACACTGGAGAGTCCTCAAATGCATACTATCCTTTTTCATCTTTGTGTGTCCAAGGGCTTAACACAGATTATAAGGGATTCATACATGTTTGTGAAATGAATTAACGAATAAAAATGAATGAATGAATGAATGTACACAGACTCATACACACATATGCTTTTACCTACCATCTTTTTATATAAAAACATATTGTTCATCCATATTATGCATACCCAAATATGTATTAGACATGATATATGTATAAAGTGATTAATATTATACATGATACATGATATATGTACACTTTAAATAAGAACGCTCACATATTCACCATCAAAAAATGGGTACTTTGGTTTAAGGAAATGCAGTCGTGTAAACTTCATATGTAAGCCCTGGGATGGTGGCAGTACCAGCAAAGGCACTGGGGTAGGAAAGGTAAACCCACATGTGAATGGACCGATCAGGATGGACTCCCTACTGTCCCCTAACAGTTTGGACGAGGTTGATGTAATCAATCTAGGACCAACCAAGTGGTTGAGTGGTCCCATTAGTTGACTTTGTTCCATGTTCATCTCCTGTATTGGCAGGTTAAGCATTCAGATTGGCAATAGCTAGATGTGACACAGAGAAATGGAAACCTGCTGTTGGACTCTTCCCTTCACGGTCCATTCCTCAAACCACAGGGTGGCTAAGAACAACTTCTGGCTATATCCTTAAGTGGAGTCCTCATCTCTCCTGTCATGCACAGGGCCTCCTCTAGGTTGCACGCTCTTAGGTAGGTAATAGTATGAGAGACATGTTCTATGTCCACACCCATCACCCACCCCTGTGCCTCTTCAGTAAAATTCTTGTTTCTTCACTGCTTCCCAACCATGTTCTTTGCAGGACCCGGACCAAACAGCCCGGCCATTTGTGACTGTTCAAGTGTCTGTATATAAAATCAGAGCACATCTGCCTACATGCTGCTCATAGCTACTCACGCTGCGAGAATTTCTTACCATTGCCTTTAGGGCCATCCCTGAGTTAGGATGTGGGAAGGTGGAAGTTCAGTTTGGTTTGCAGCAGTATATCCAGTTAGTGTCCTCACTTAGAAGAGCACCCATGAAACCACAGGTATGGGCTAAGGGGGAAGCACTGCTTCCAGGAGGTAAGTGGAAATCAATATGGTGAACCACTGTGATGCCCCATAAAATGATAAGAGATGTTCAAGGCCTCAGAGGAGTATAATGTGGTAAGAACAAGAGTTTACCATAGCCCTTGGTAGAAAACTGGGAATGAATACTGGTTCCCTTCCCCTAATAAAACGTGTTCACTGATAATCTACTGATGGAAATTGAAGAGACTGCATCTTCCACAGCAATAGTGACATCCAAGTGCCAAAATTTATGATCTATTCTAGAAACTCATCCAGCAGTTTTGGTATGTGTTTGGTACACCATTTGGTTTACCAATATGGTATCGCCTTTTAGGTTTTATAGTAATACACTATCACACACCATAGTTTATCTGTGCTTCAAAAGGGCCATATAGGGGGACTGAATGGAGATATTGTGGGGAAAAATCACCTCTGACTCCTCAAAGATCTGAGGGTGTCACTAACTTCTGCAATTCTTTCTGAGATACTGTATTCTTTCTGATTTACTCACTTGAGAGTGAGTAGGAGGATGCTGGGGCATTTCTTTGGTCTTTCCTCTTATAATGACTTTTCCTCAACAGGTCAGGAATTAACCAGATTCTAAATATATCCATCCTAATGCTCCATTTTTTAAATAGTGTTTTATAATCTTGATAAAATATATTTTATTATTTCTTTTGTTTTACACATGAGCCTTTATCAAACATTTTTTTGGTTTATTTAATATTTAAACAGCTGTATGGAAGTATAATTGACATGCAATAAATTGTACCCATTTTAAGTGTTCAACTCAATGCTTTCTTTTTTTGAAATTTACAGAATTTCCATTCAATTAGTGTTCTCATATCTGGGACTAACCAAACACTAATCTACTCTCTCTAGATTTGCCTTTTCTGGATAATCAATATAATTATTCACGTAATTATATACTAAGGATTTCTTAATTTAGTGAAGATTTCCTAATGTAGACACCTAATTTCAAACATTCATGTAAGTCTCTGTAACTTTGTCTATCAAGTGTAGAACTGAGAATCAAGAATCCATTGAAACTCCAAAGGTGCAGAAGTACTAGAAAGGGTCTCATTATCAATGAATTAAACCCAATAAGCATTCTCACCATAGAGTTTACAGCTTGAACACCTCATGACTGTGCAGTAGAGGTTTCACCATGTGTTTGTTTTTGTCACCAGTTATATATACTATGTTGCTTTGATAATCAGTGCTAAACTCAGAAGTACTCCATGGTTATTTTCTTCACCATTGATTTTTTAATCTCAAGGTGACCCAGTCTGATATATGCTTATATCCGTACACAAAGTTCCCAATATATCCTAGCAGGCAATACTAAAGGTAATAAAAGTTGGAAGTCATCTATCCAAAACTACCTGGATAATAAAAGCTCATTTCAGGGAGCTGAATAGATAAGATATTGATCCTGGTGAAGGACAATGTATGCTCAACTCATGGTCTGGTAACCGAGGGAATGGAATTAGAGAGGCTGGCTGTCACCACAAATAACCTGAATCTCCTCATGAACTAAGATGGTTTCTAAATGTGTAAAACTTTCAACTTGAAGGAACTTGAAAAATACAGCACTGCCAAGTAAAGCAGAATGAATGCAGAAAAGGATTTCATTATTTAATTACAATCCAGATAATTGATGAGGCCCTGCAATTAAGATTAACCCAAATTACTCTTCTGCATCACATATTAAACTGAGGTAACTTTTCTGTCTCCATTATTTTATTAAAGAGAGGTTGTTGTTTTGTTGGTTTTATTTTTAGTGCCTTACATCCTCAGGCACTGTTCTAAGTGTTAGAGAGCCAGTATTGAATAATGAATAAAATAGAAAAAGCACCTGAGTTTAAAAAACTTATAAAAACTTATATAGAACTTCCTTGAGTTGAAGAGACCCCAAAAAAAAAAAATCTAAATGTACAATATGATTTTCAGCAGTAAAAAAAAAATGCTACAGAGGAAAACTAACAGTACCTATAAGAAGAGAGTTTTAGAAAAGTAGGGATGCTTTTTTAGATATGGTTGTCAGAGAAGAAGTGTTTAAGGATAATAATTGGAGCAGAAATTTAAATGAAGTAAAAGTACAGCCATATGAATGTCTGAGCATGAGCTTCCAAACCTGAGATAAATCAGGTATAACTCTTCAGAAGAAAACATGATAGGCATATTTGGGTTTGGGGGGAGACCAGAATATTTGAACAAGAATATGAAAAGTCAGACAGGAGGTCTCAGTTATCCGGGAGCCAGGTCAACTAGGGCCAATGGAGGACTTGCTAAGTACTACGGATGCTGTTCTAACTACGGTTGGAAGGCCATGCAGAGATGTTGAGTAGAAGAACAATTATTTTAAAAATAAATTTTTGAGAGGAGTTGCAAAGAGAGGAATCATAGAGATTAGTTGACAGAATTTTGGACCAGATCAAACAAGAGATAAAAATGGCTAACATTAGAATTTTAGTGATCACAGTTGAGAAAATGTGTCAAATTTAGTGAGTAAATCAAAGATAAGGTATAAAAACATTCCTTGTGTGTTAGATACAGTATTTGAGAGGAGTCAAAATGATTATAATATTTTGGATCTAAGCCACTCATGGACTGGTTGTCTCATACACTTAGAAAAGACTGGGTGATGAAAAACATTCATGGAAATGATGTGGGAATCAAGAGATTAGACTTGGGTATATTACATTTGAAACACATATAGCCAGAGAAAAATACATGTGTCAGGCAACTGAACAGTCACAAGACAGTAAGAGAAAGGATGAATTTCTAAATAAATATTTATGCCATTGGTCTAGAGAGGATTTTTAAGGTCATGGGTCTGGATAAAAAACACCAAATGGAAAAAAGGAAGTAAATGGAACCTTGGCATATCAAAGGCCACAGAGGAACTATTACAAAAGCACCGATTCAGATTGGGGGAGGGAGGTTATCACTTTGTGAACGATATAAATGATAAATGTCTAACTATTACAGTGTTTTGTACACATGAAACTAATAAAAAATAAATTTTAAAAAAGAACATTTTGAAAGTTAAAAAAAAAAAGTAGATTCCTAGCAGTGATCATGACTAGAATCCAAACAACAAAACTGTTTCAAGAATGAGGAAGTGATCAACACTGTTGACTGCTCTGAAAGTTGAACGAAAAAAGAACTGAATTTTAATAGACTAACTGCTATAACATGTAATCCCAAATCTCAGTGGGGTAACACAAATGTTTATTTCTCATCCACATAGGAATTAAATGTGCATTAGCAGAGTACAGAAACAGTGGGGCTTGTTACATGCAATCGTTTTCATACCAGGTTTCCTCTGGCTCCACAAAGACTAATTTAGTCACTGGAGTGGGTCACCTTTTGGTAGATGCACACAGCCAATTTTGTGGACAATTTGTCAAGAAAGAAGCGAGAACTAAATAGCCTTAGCCTACCTCATTCTAATCTCCCCTCTGATCTCTTGCCGATCCCTTCCATTGATTAAATTCAGCTAGAAAATAAGTTAAGGAAGGCATTGATGCAGTTCATAAATTTAAGAAATGTAGAGACAGGTTGAATGTAGATTTGGTGGGGCAAATGTAAGATATCAATATACCATTGTTTTAATTGCTAGCATTATGTAAGAACTATTGATATGTAGCTATTGGTTTTCCTTTTGTACAGCATTTTGGATATTGTTACATGTAAGATACACTATGTGAATTTAGAGTCAGTTTTTCAATTTTAACACTCAAAAAAATTGCAGTTATAATTGGAATTTTTAAATTTATAGATTAATTCATGAAAAAATAATATTTTTATGGTACTGAGCCCTTACTTACATCCATGCACTTTGTTTATTCTGTTATTTAAGTTCTCTTTTATAGCATTCAGCAGTATTTTGTAATTTCCTACCTAGAAATATTGCATGTTCTTTCTTAGATTAGTAGATATGTTTTGTTTTCAAGTGGAGCATTTTTCAAAATATCATCCAATTGGTTATTGTTGACATGTAGGATCACTATGGCTTTCATACACGTGTTTCTCGTGTCTGACAGAACGGTATTGTCATTACGCTTTTAAACCCAAATTAATTCAGTGATTAGAGCATGCAGTATGTAGATACTTTAATGGACCTGTGTTTTTCTTTTGTATATAGCTCCCCTTAGGTATTAAGAGTCCATCTGACTTATATGTGACTTTCCCGGGTCTATTCCAAAACTGGAAATGTGTTCCATAAAGTAATTCAGTAAAATTGGTTTACTAAATTAAATAATTCATCCAGGAAATATTTGTGCAACCCTTCTGAATAAAATCTGCTAGGGAAACTGTTAAGAAATAATAATAATAAAAAATAACCCAAACAATTCACCTAAATAAAATAGAAAAATGAGGCAGTCTGTGACTTCATGTATTCATTGATAGTTTCTGCTGTCAAGAATTTGAAAGCACTTTATAAATAAATATGTCAACCATCTGACCTGCTTTTGCATCTCAACTGAAATATGAATAAACATTTATGGTTCTACAGAGGAAAATTATACATTCAGAAAACAGAGAATAATCATAAAAATACTAGAAAGAAACAGATGATCTTTAAATAATTATAATTTTCATAAGCCTCTGAGGAAATTAAATGTTAGGACATTTTTGATTTCTATAGGCTGCTTATACTTTTAAAGCAAAATCTTAATACTATTGATTTTACTCTGAAATTAATATATGTCTGTATTGTCTTATTAACATGTAAGAAAATCCAAATTGAAAATATCCTTATTGCATTTTTAAATATTTAAAATTATTTGCTATAGAATTTTCAAATATGTGGTTAAAGAGATGTTAGGAAATTATGTTAAAATATCTATCAAAGCACTACATTGTAATATGAGAGGTTTACTAAAGTCTTTATTTCTAAGCAAACTAAGTAAACTGGAAAACGCATTAGTTTCCTATGACAAAGATTTTAAAAGCAATTGGATTATTGTGATAATATCTAAATCGTCTTTGGTATTTTACATTGTTCTGCAGTGTAGTAAAGCCCTCCTAAAGCTCAAAGGGAGAAATCATTTTTATTATTATTCTATATGGGATATTTATGGCACACAGAATATATATTTCTCTCAATTTTATAGAGACTAAAAATATGTATCAACTTTTTAGTTTGGAATGGTGCAATTATTTTCATCTATAATACAATACAATATATTTTATGTGAACTCTTAACATGGTAGATTTACGTATGAATTTATGTATTTACCAAATTCAGAATATATATTGGGCAACTTTTCCTCACTAATATGATTTGGACTTGTCTGATTATGATAGCTGCATTGGGTATAAAATGGTGTAAGAACTCTGGATTATAGTTTTGACCAAATACAAACTCTTTATCTTTGAATAGAAGACATAATCCCTTCTATAACTGTAAAATAAACAAATCTCCATCCATTTTATGACACAAATTATTATATTATACTATATTTATATATAAATATAAACATTATATTTATATGTATTAAATATGAATATTATATTTAATATTTAAAATATTTACCCCATGGTAAATTGGATGCAAGAATATGGATAGAAAAAAGAAACTCAAAAATGCATGTTTGACAATGATGTATCTTAATAAATTTAATTTTATACATAGTAAAATAATTGTTTTACTTACTATAAAGGGTAATTTTCATGTAAGGAATCAGTTGCGTAACATTTGGGTATTGTGTCTCTTTCAGTCATTGAAACCATTTTTACAAGTTTAGTTTTTATCAAAAGTTAAAGTAGATCTATTTCAAATGGATATGTAGGACCTACTTTTCATATACAAGTAATACACAAAACAAGTTGCATTGTAGTATTCACATAGACAATCATTCCTTTACATAACCTATAGTTTACTAATAAGTTATGAGTCCAGGGAGCATTTGAGATCTTGCTCCCTGGCATATGTCATCAGTTTGGCTCAAACAAACTCTTAAAACATTCTCTACAGTTATGAATGTTTGTTTCACCAACATTTACTTGGCATAGACATCAGGATTCTGAAGAAGTCCCCCAAGGACCATCCCGCGGACCTGGATCTGGTGTCAGTCACAAGCCAGAGCCCACTGTGCCCCACCAGCTACCCATCCACATTGGGTGAACTGGGGTGAGTTTCTCCTGGATTTTTGGGCATCGTTCTTTTAAGTACCAGGACATTACTTTATTCGAGCTCTTTTTAGGAAACGCTTGAGGTGGAAAAGAGTTGAGATAACCAGGAAAAGGAAAAAAAAAAAAAAAGTGAGTCCCTGCTTTAATTTCAGCTTTTTAATTGGATTGCTTACTGAGAGTCTGAACAAAATTTTTGCTGGTTAAATGAGAGACTGAACTCTCTTTGTCTCCTAAAGAGAAAGGACGCTTGTTTCCCCAACCTGGATAGCCAATAGTGTGACAATAGTTGTTCAGATCCCCGAATCCGGAGTGGTGGAGATGGGTACCAGGAGTCATCCAGTGCGATACTGCAGCCGATCCCCAAGAAGTCGGTGGGAGCCCCAGGGAGAAGGGCAGGGCACCCTGCAGTGGGTTCATCCTGAGAGAAAGGGACCCAAGACTGATGCCTGTGTCTTGGAAAGCGTCTCTCGCTGACTCCTGCGCTGGTACTCTTAGGTGACTAAGAATCTTTTTGGGGTTGCGTAAGGAAAAATGTCCTCTAGGGCCTAAAACAGTCCTATATCCCTATAGATTTGGTGCCTTTGGAGACGTGCATGTAGGACTGTTTTTCCTAGAAGTTTGTTCAGACTCTACAGATCTCAAAACTCTCGTGGGAAATTGCGCTCTTCCCAGGCCCACAGCCCCGTGACAGTCAGATCCAATTAATACTAAGATGGCCAAATGAGGATCCTTTGAGACTTCTAAATTAATTTTTATAGACACAATTAGAAAAAGCTGGCTATAAAATTAGGCAGAAAGAATGGGGAAAAAAACAAAAAACTATTAGTGACTGCCCCAGAACTTAAAAAGGCCTTCTCTCCTAAGCTAAAATGAAACTATGTAAAATGATTTAGATAAAGGGATTGACTTAGGGTGTGGTTGAAGTGCCAACCCAATTCTTTGAGGTATTGAAAATGGCTCTACTTATTTTAAAAGGGGGAAAGTCATTTGGAACTTGACTTGTCAAGGACAGAAATTAATTGTAAAAACTGGATCCAACTGTGCCTTGTTTGTCTGTGTAGGTCTATATATGTATGTTGCAAATATGAGATGATTTTCTACATCCAGATGGTATAAATAAAGTTAATTTAAAGCAAACATTTATAAGAATAGGGTATTCTAAAATTCTCAGAAATATAAAAACTAACTCAAATGCTTTTCAAGTTCATGTGATCTAAGATTAATCCTTAGTAAATAAAAAGTAGCTTAATTTATTTGTTTAGGTAACATACACGTCTTTATTTTACCTTGGTTTTATAAAAATAAGCCCATGTTAATAATAGACTTTTATGTCTACAAAAAATGTTTCTAGAGGATATAAAATGTCCAAGCTAAGGAAAGCTCATTGATTATTTCTTAGTTTTCATTAGACATTGAGGTTTTTAAGGGTTAAAATTCTCAATATATGTAGGAATAACTTCACAGTGTTTCAGAAGGGCTTCTGGAACACATCAAAGGATTTGGAATTGCATGGGAAGCATTGTAAAATAAGTGATGAAACTTCTAGGGTATATTGTATGGATAAACGATGGTTGTAAATTAAACGAGTAGTCAGGGCTATGGGGAAAACCAAGATGACTGCCTGGTTCTTCCCAGCTCCCTGGCTCCCCATTTTTCATTATTTGCATTCCTTCACGCATCACAGTACACTTAAGCTGAACGCAGAGGAAGGAACTTGTGAGCTGACATTACCAAAAGGAGACATCTTACACTATTGCCGAGGTTGACAGTCACCGCAAGAAAACGTCAAGTTGGTAACCGCTTCCTTTCACAGTGAGCTCACAGGAGACAAAGACGTTAAAGATCCTTTACTGCCACCTGGAGATTTTGTTTATTGGAAAGGACATCAAATAAAAGACACTCTCCAACTTCATTGGAAGGGATTTTATCAGGCTCCTAACCATGAATGTACATTTACGCCTGTCTACAGACATTGAAGGCTCCTTGAGGACGAGAAGCTGCTGACAGCAGAGGTAGACAGCTATCCCAAGACATGAACAAGCCCTGTATACCTGTGATCGACATTGAACTCAGAAGCCGTTTCCATCGTCTGTACCTGTCTGCTAATGATATTAGTCATCCTAATACTTATACTTGTTCTTTGGGTTTTTCCATATATTCCAACTGTTTATGATTACTGACCATGGTTAACTATTAACATGCTTCTCATAGTTTATATAAATGTTATACTAGATGCCAAATACAGAAATATGAGGCAAAACTACTTCACAGGATAGAAATGATCCACAGCACTTTTTTTGCAATGAAAGCCATAAAATTTGACTGCTTTCCATTCATTTACATAACCTTCCCTTTTTGGGGAAAAAATTTTACTTCAACTCAGATCCCAGTTGTGTTACAGCCGCATCCCAATGGTCAATAAGGCAACTTCCATACTGAGATTTCTGGGAATGAGCCTTCTAGCACTATGAGACCATACTATCCAACCAAAAGGCTGGTCATCAATGCCTCCTTTGGATTGATGTATGACTAAAAGAGGGAATTGTGTATGAAAAGAGATTCTGTGGAAAGGAACCGCACAGGGTGATCTGATCATAAATTCCTCACTGGACAGGTCATAGCGGGGTCGTCACGCCCCAGACGTATAACCTCTTTTAGGTTTACCTTTGCCTTAAGCAAGCCCTGCCCATCGTTTCTGTGTGTCTAGGTTAACATACCTTTGAGATAAGCATAATCACCCTCAAGAGAGCACATAATCTTGTTAACTGTCCTGTAATCTAATCCCTACTTTGTTTTTCCCAACTTTATGTAATCTCCCTCATATTCCCTCCTTAATTTCAAATGCAGAACAGAAGCTACAAAACTGCTATTCCTCAGAGCAGTTGAGATCTTGCTCCCTGGCACCTGACATCAGTTTGGCTCAAATACATTCATGAAAACTCAAAAGAAAATTATATGAGTCCATCAAAAAAGTATATATTTGAACCTCATTGTTTTTGCTCTCATTTAATTATGCTTCGACTTATGTTCTCGGCACAAGAAATAATCATTAGGGTAAAAATTCACTGTAGGACTTACTGTATGGATATTATGAATAAATGCATTCACTCTTACTTTGCATGTTATAAAGTTTAGAGTTAAATATGTGGACATATTTAATAAATATGTACTACTAGATCCAAACTTCATTTTTATCCTATTATACAGTAAATGCTGTTGAAAGTAGCATAAATTTTTTGGGGGAGGTGAATTACATAGTGTACTATAAGTAAATATGCATATTTATACAGCAATTATTTTTTATATGAAAAGTACAAATTTATCTGGACCCCGTCACATGGAATTAGTACCAAATCAAAGATTAGAAAATATCTGACGACCACATTCACTGGTTTATATCTTGACATTTTTGTCCCTCTATACTCTGAATATCACACAGCTCTCCTGAGGTTACAGCATGGGAGTGATGTGTTATTTGATTCTATTTTTCAACAACACAGACATCAGTGTTTATAACAGTGTCTGCTGTGATAAAAACTTGCTGAAAATAGGACAAATAAGGAAAAGCAATAGGTAAGCAAGGGTCAGTGTTGTGAAACACCATAAAAAGAAGTGAATAAGAAACAGGAAGAAATAAAGTAACAAGTAGACAATGAAGAATTATATATGTTTCAGATAAACAAAATGCTCTGCTGAGTAGTATAATGCCACGGAGAATACATAAACCAAACTTTACTTTCATTTGCAATTTGAAAAGAACCCTGCAAAACTGCGCAGCTGCCCAAGAGCTTCTGTTTTCTCATTTCCTCCTCCAAGTTATTTCATCTAAAGCATGTCAACTGTATGTAGCCATTTCTTTTCCTTCTTCGAAAATTCTTGACCCAATCCCATCATACCTTTCTCTCATTTCAGTTCATTTACCAGCAGAAGCACAATCACGAGCACAATTTGATGAGTCAAATTTGCAGGGATGGCTAGCCCGATTTTGTTCGACATATCTCTTTACAGGATCCCAGCGTCCACGCTCCCCACTTTACCAATCTCTTTCAACAAGCCGTCTGGAACTCAAAGTCTGTCCTCATCAAACTCTCACACTACAGTCTTAAACTTTTCTATGTTTTGTTTTCTTTTTATCTTTTAATTCCAAGTAGCAACTGGCTGTACACTGAGTTTATAATGTTCCCTGCATTCCACTCAAAGGTAGGCTGAAGGAAATGGCCTTCTTTTCCTCTCTAAATACCTCAGGATTGTGAAGAGTTTTATACACATAACATTCTTGTTTCCTCATTTTTTCTATTTTAAGATTCTTTTTTATAACTTCCTTCCTCCTTAAAAAACCTCACGACTTTGAAAACATGTTGCTGTATTCAACCAACACGTCTTCTCTTTGTCCACCATTTTTGTCATCTTCCTTGCTAACATCAATATCCACGTGAATGATAAATTCAAAACACTTTCAGTTTCTTGGTTTCAAAATTTAGCTCAATTAAATTTTTCTCAATGTAACTGCAATCATCGCTCACCTCTTTAATAAGCTGAGTTTATCTTCCTCAATAGCAGCATTATCCCTCACACTGCACTTTGTGACATCCCATTTTCTGATCACCATCTCTTTTCCTACCAGTTCATGTACTCCAGTATGCCCACGCCAACAGCGGTCCAACCTCTCTCAGACTGTCAATCCATCACTACATGGTAGCCACATCCTTGCAAACATCCCTAATTTCCTTGCTTTTCTATTCTACTATTGAGTTAGCTGGCAAAAATACCAAGGCTGTTTGTTCCAAACTGAGGTCTGACCTCATGTTTTACTAAGCAACTGGGCGTTTCTGGAGATAAACAAACAACCATACCAAATTGTTTGCATAAAATTTGTAGCCATCAATCTCAAATAGGCAGTAAACACTGACACAATCACATACAAATTGATTTTCTTTCTTTTCCCACACCGAGACATACCATAATTAAAGACAAAAAGAGAATCTTAAAAGCAGCAAGAGAAAAGCAGTTAGTAACTTATAAGAGAGCTCCCATAAGAATGTCAAATGATTTCTCAACAGAAAATTTGCAAGCCAGAAGAGATTGGTACAAAATATTCAAAGTGCTGAAAAGCAAGGACCTACAACCAAGGTTACTCTACCCAGTGAAGCTGTTATTTATAAGCAAAGGATGGATAAAGAGCTTCCCAGATGGGGGGAAAAAAAAAAGCTCAAGTGGTTCACTACCAAACCAGTATTATAAGAAATTAAAAATTAAAGGGACTTCTTTAAGAAGAAAAAGGAGGAGGAAAAAAATGGTCAAAAGTAGGAATAATAAAATGGCAATAACTACACATCTATCAACAATTATTTTAAATGTAAATGTATTAAATGTTCCAATCAAAAGACATAGGGTGGGGCCGGCCCAGTGGCTCAGGTGGTTGGAGCTCCAGGCTCCTAACTCCGAAGGGTGCTGGTTCGATTCCCACATGGTCCAGTGGGCTCTCAACCACAAGGGTGCTGCTTTAACTCCTCTAGTCCCGCAAGGAATGGTGGGCTCCACCCCCTGCAACCAAGATTGAACATGGCACCTTGAGCTGAGCTGCCGCTGAATTTCTGGATGGCTCAGTTGGTTGGAGCCTGTCCTCTCAACTACTGGCGCAAGGGATGGTGGGCTGCACCCCCTGCAACTAGCAACGGCAACTGGACCTGGAGCTGAGCTTCACCCTTCACAACTAAGACTGAAAGGACAACAACTTGAAATTGAATAGCACCCTCCATAACTAAGATTGAAAGGACAACAACTTGACTTGGAAAAAAAAAAGTCCTGGAAGTACACACTGTTCCCCAATAAAGTCCTGTTCCTCTTCCCCAATAAAATCTTTAAAAAAAAAAAAAAAAAGACATAGGGTGGCTGAATGGATAAGAAAATAGACCCTTATATTTGCTGCCTATAAGAGACTCACTTCAGATTGAAAGACACAGGCCGAAAGGGATGGAAAATGATATTCCTTGATATATATATATATATATATATATGTATATATATATATATATATATATACATACACACACACACACATACACACATATATATATATCAAATATATATATCAAATATATATATATATATATATATATATTTTTTTTTTTTTTTTTTTTTTTTTTTTTTGCCCAGGAGAGTGCCCATGCGGGGATCAAACCGGCAACCTTGGTGTTATCAGCACCACATTCTTACCAACTGAGATAACAGGTCACCCCGATTTTCCATTTTTTGATGTAGCGATTTCCCATCTTTTCTTCTGAAAAGTCATCTACAACTCAATCATACTTCACAGACAAAATTTCATAAGATGCAAGTGATTTTCTTGTTTCTATCACCAAATTTCTACCTATCTATGCTGCCTTTTTTCTATTCTGTGAATATAGAAGTATTTCTGCTCCTATTATGGACCATGGCTTTATTTATATGCAGATTCCCATGATTTTTATATAAAGAAAATCTTTCCCGTAATTCTCCCCATCTTTACTTTGTCAGCAGTTTCCTTCTATTCTAATCCAGTATTTTGTGAGTATGCAAACATTCTTTGAATTCATCCAAATTAAAAAAAAAATCTTGATCATGTGTCCCAGGCCAGTTGCCTCCCCATTTCTCAGTTCAATTTCCTTAAAGTGTTGTCCATATTGCTACCTCCCCTTTCTCATCTCCCATTCTCCTCCAATCCACTACATTCATGTTCTTTTTACAATACATTACAACTAGTCTGAAAAATAACACGTTACCAACATCTTGCTTGAGCTAATGGTAAACTTTCAGTTCTCATCTTAATACAACACTCAGCAACATTTAACACTCCAGACTACTCCCTTTATCTTGTTTAAAAAATGTTTTCACCTTTTGTTAAAATATGCGTGTGTGTGTACACATATACATACATACATACATACACACACACGCGTGCGCACACACACACACACACACACACCCCTCTAGATGCCATCATATATTATCTATCTAGCTTTTCTTCAATATCCCTGAACAGTTCTTCTCATTCTTCTTTGGGGGCTCTCCTCTTCTATCTAATCCTTAAATGTTGGAGCTCCTCCAAGGTTTTCTTCTCAACCCTTTCCTTTATCTACATGCTCTCCTCAGTTTTTCCATGGCTATATATTTTTAAAATTTTATGTATTTACTCTTTTATACATACACACACACGTTTATCATGGGAATTTCAAACGCAGATAAAAGATTCATAAACCTCATTTTTAAACCTCATTTTTTCACCCAACATATGATGAATCTTGGTTCATTTATAATGCCCATTATCCACTTGCCCCAAGATGGACTATTTTAAATGACACATGTATTATTTCTCCTTTAAATACTCCAGAGGGTTTTTTGTTTTTCTTTTTTTTTTTTTAAGTATAGCCATAAAACAATTATTTAATTATATTTTTCTTATCATCAATCAGTATTAAAGTCTCCTTGATTGTTTCATTTCAATAATTGCCTTTTACATTTGCTTGGTTTAAATCGGGATCGTAATTAATTCCACAACTTTTTTTACATGGTTGTTAAATTTCTTTTAATCTAGAAGAGATGTCTTTCCTTAGCAACCCCACCACCCCCAGTTCAGTTTTTGAGGGAACGAGTCCTAGTCCTATAGAAGCACCACCATCCTCTACTTGGCTAATTGCATGACCATGGTGCCATGCAATTGACTTGGAATATTGCCAAGTCAATGGTGCCATGCTCTCAACTTTGTGCAAACTTGGACCTAGAGTTAATTCATGTTAAATATTTAGACATTAGACAAAGATATTTCCAGTTGTTGCCTTTTAATTTTCAGTTGCTGTGCATTTCAAATAAAAAGATGCCTCATGTCTATTTCTTTAAGCAGTTAAAATTGATAAGCAGCTGCAGATCATATCCATCCATTATAACGTTACTCTAGCAACCTTTCACCCAATGACTTTAGCAGCCATTGAAGATCATTTCTTACCATTTCTTTCTATTATCTACATATTTTAAATTTAAAAAACAAAATATTTTAAATATGATTTCATATTTATAGCTCTAGCAATCCTCATTTATACCCAACTAACTACAAACCATCTCTGCTTGGAAGTCTAATACATAGCTCCAAGTTAACTTTGCCAAACATAAATAACATCATATCACCCCAAGTGATCCTTTTAAAAATAAATCCCATCTTGGATTTCTGGTCGAGATGGTGGAGGAGGTAAACACTGCATTTAACCTTCTCTCATGACCACATCAAAATTACAACTATAGAACAACCATCATTGAAAATCACCTGAAGTCTAGCTGAACTGAAGCCTTACAACTAAGGACATACAGAATAAGCCACTCAAATCTGGTAGGAGAGGTAGAGAATTGGGATGGGCCAGTCCCACACCCTTGTGAGACCATTAAAAATCAGGAGGGATATCTCAGCCACGGAGGTCCCCACCTCCAAGAGCAAAAGGTCCCAGCCCCACACCAGGCTCCTCAGCCCAGGGTATCAGTGCAGGGGAGAGATGTCCCCATAAATTCTGGTTGTGAAAACCAGCAGAGATTTTGGGTGAGTGAGACAGAGGGCAGCTGCAGTCCCACACACTCCTCTTAAGGGGTATGTGCACAGACTTACTGCTGATGGACTCACTGACTCGATTCCAGCTCTGGGGCAGCAACTTGAAAGGCACCAAGGACATATGGGGAGGAAGTAAATTGCCTGGCTTCAGGAAAAGGGCAGGAGGGGCAGCTTTCTCCCAGGTGGAGGAGCTGGCAGAAACCATTGTTTCTTTGTTGAGCCCTCCCCACTCCCGGGGTGCAGAAGCAGGTGGCTACCATATCTGAGTCACCGTCAGCCTGGCTAACACTATTCACCCTGCCCCAGGTGATTTTCTGAGACCCCACCCCACCCAAATTTCAGGCACACCCTAGCTGCTTCCAGTGGTTTTTCTATACAAACAGCCTGCCTTGGTTCATGTTGCAGACTTTCCTAAAATCTCTCAAAAGTTCACAAAACCCAAACAAGCATCATCTGTCTTCAATGTGTCCTGTATCTCTTCTGAGTAATTCTAAGCCCGGAATTAGCATCAGCTCGCCTTGGTTCACAACTTGGCAAAACAACATATAACAAAACCAATTTTAACATAGGCTAATTGACATAAACAAGAGTTAAGTTCCTACAGCAGCTCATCTGCATTATAAGGAAACAATATTGAACACAAAAACTTTGTTTGAAAACCTGCTGAACTTGATAGTCTATATTTAGAATTCTCTCAATATCCTCACATGACTCCCTCACATCATTTTAGTGTACACTCTTTCCTGAACTCCCCAGCTAAAACAGGGATCCCATTCAATCCTAGTCAATTTCTATCATATTACCATAATGCCATAGCATAACAATTATAATTATCTGAGTTTGTATTATAAATGGATTAATTAATTCATATATTTCTTATTTGTTTCCACCATGTTCCACGTGGTTAAATAACTCTGTGCTTTTCATCTCTGAATCTAGAACAGTGCCAGAGTTTTTAGTAAGAACTCAATAACAATTGTCAAGTGATTGATTTGCAATAAAGAAACTATTAACATAATTTGCAAAGAAATGTTTCTAATGATCCAAAAAGTACAAGATATGATAAATTTGATTAAAATTAGGTAAGGAACTACTCAAATTAAACCCAAAGGAGTTAAACAAAGCTGGATGTCTCAGCATCAGATATGATAAAGTTTGAAAAAGAAAACATCTCAAAAATAAGGATAATAGTATAAGTGCTTCAAAACAGGATTATTTCAAAAATTATAGGCTTAAGGAAGGACTTTGAGAGAACTGAAAATTTTTCCAAGTATATTTTTGCAAATAGGTTCTATACGGTTTTATTTTACAAGTCAAATATCACATGAAATATCTTAGTATGAAATATTTTTTCAGAACAATTATGCCCCAAATTAAATATATGAACAAAACCTATTTCATTAAATACATTTTGTTATGCATAGCTTAATAAATATAAGGTAAAAGTTATAGTTATAACACACTTGACTATATGTACGGTGTAATTTTTAATTTTTCAATGTTAATATAAAATCTCAATGCAAGCTTACTATTGCTAATTACGATCGTATTTCATTCCCTTTTTTAATTTCGACCCTTTCTAGTACCAATTATCTGTAAATAGTAAAAACTACCTGTACATATTTTATACTTTGAATTTAATTAAAATTAAATCTACCTTAAAGGCTTTTTTTTCTTTCCCAGATTAAATTAGATAGATAAAAATGTCAAGAAACATGGCAGGCACATAGACTGTGCAGCAGTAAATGTGTTCCCTTCACTCTTGAATAAATATATCTAAGTTGGGGATGGGGAACGAAGAAGCAGACTGAATTTATCTCAGTGACACTGTTATAATTAGGCTTCACCCAATATTCTGGTTTAATTGTATGTCACATAACATCGCTTCTGTGTCTTTTCCTCGAACAGCTGAGCCCCCTTAATATACATTTCTAACACTGGATTCATAACAGATAAAGCATAGCCTTAGAAATGGCACAAATACTTAAAAGTTGTTGAATACTGTTGCATTTTAGTATAAATGCCTTAAATTATTTGAATGTGCTTTATAAAATAAATATAATCATCATCATATCTCATAACTATTTGACCAGGTTGTTATGTAGCCCTTATGAAATCCTAGACATCACTATTCATATTGCTGTTATTGATTAGTAATAGTAACAATTTTCTAGAATGTCCAGTTTTCCAGTGTCTTGTTCCAAGTTCAATTTTGAGGTAATCTGTAATACTGAAGAGCATCTCTTTTAGTCATAAGGCTTAATTTGTCCTAAATTTGCCTAAATTCTGTTTATCCCAATGATGATAAGGTTTGTTTTCTCAAAGAAATACCTGGATCCTGAATTATACTATCTACCCAGTATTTAAATATTAGGTTAGACAAGGTCTATTATGAAATAGGAATTTTTTAACAATCAATTTAAATGAGTGACTAAATATAGGGCAGTTAGTTCTATGATTATTGGAGTTACTGTACCAACAGACTGGGGAACGTGTTTCTGATAAATTAATTGGTTCCAGGCCTGGTTGTCAGTTTCCAGATCATATATTGAAAATAAAATATTTAAGTTTTTATGATAATGTCTTTCAGAGTTTCTTTTCTGGAATGGTTCTTGAGTTGACAATACATTTATCAAGCAACTGTAGCTGGAATAAACATTTACCTACTAGCTCTTAGCTTGATTGGCATACCCAAGGTATCCTGTGACATAAAACATTTATTTTCAGATTAATTGAGATCAGGAACCAAAGCTATTGATCAGATTGCCCTGTGGTTGATTCATGTGGTTTGTCATACTTAAATAGCTATTATTTACCAATATGACAGTCAAAAAGAAAACAAAACAAAAAGTAGATTAAATTAACATGTAACTGATGTCTATTTGGCTGAAGTTCCATATGTTGCAGTTTGTTTAGTATTGGATGTTGGATAATCAATTGTGAGTATCTTGGTAATATTTCTAGAAACTCTTCATTTAGTTAGAATTAACTGCATCTAGAATAATATTCCAAGTCAAATATAGGTTTATTTTACTGCCATAAATATATCCAGAGTTTTAAAAAGTTTGACACCTCATAACATAATGGCCTCTGTTATCAATAGACCTTTAAATCATTTAAAAATATGTAACCAACCAAAGGAAGTATACTTTTTCTGTGAACTTTGCACAGAAGTAGCTTGTACTACAATTCAATACAAAACACTTTTCTCCCCCACAAGCATACATTCGTCATTCTGTAATGCTATCAAATTCAAACCGTTTTAGATAGTCTTTATATGAAAGAAGAAAGCAAGATCTGCTTTTTTCTCTAGGCCGCTTTACTCAATTGGGAAAAGGCATTGCTATAAGCGTTCCAAAGTTACTGCATCCCGTGGCAGTACCCGGAACACAGCAAGACACAGAGCAATCACCAGCCTCCAAACCGCACCTTTTCTCTAAGGCAGGATTCCACCGAAATCAAACCAAAGCGCATAACCCCAACGCACAGAAGTCCCAGATATCTCCTTTTATCTCCAGGGTGGGCACCAATTTCACAAACTTAATGTGAATCCACTGTAACATTCGAAACACCCTCAGGTGTGAAACAGCACTGGTAGGATGCGGGGATACAGGGCCTGGAGGTTGATCAAAAGTTTGGACGTCAAAATTTGAGAAAAGCCACATATATACACTAGAAAAATCCTTTTCTTCACAGCCTAATACAGGGCCGGAGAGACCTGGAAAAGGGGCTAAACCAAATGGCCACAGACGAGGTGCCAAGAGTCAGCTGGCACAGGGCAATACTCACAGTCTGGCCTCAGCCTCGCTTCCTCCTCTGCAGCTTCAGTTGCAGGGACCTGGCTGCCCCCGGGGCCTCTACCACGTTTCCGAATCCCAAAGTGCAGGGAAGTGGGCGTGGGGTCTCACGAGGGCCAAAACCCAGCCTCTGAAACTGCCCCACAGGAAGGAGCTGCAGCCGCACTGGTCCCAGGGTCTTCCAGAAGCGCCCAGCACCTGGCAGTCACGTGACAGGAGCTGGGCGGGGCCACGCAGGTTACTTTGATTTCCTGGCAGTGCTTGAATTGTGAGCATCTGTTCTCAGCTGTGGCGAGTTTCACCTTCCCCAGGGCTTAGCCATCTTGCAGTGTGGTCTTCTGTTGGCTGCATTTCTGCTCCTCGTTTTCTAGTCAGTCCCTTTCTTCCCATCATGGCTCTTTTCTCCATCTAGCAGTATTAGAGTTGTAGGGGATAGGTTGCTTTTTTGATGGGTTCAGGGGCCATGGAATGGGGCTCTGGTGCCACTTCCTCTAAAGCTGCTCTCACCAGCCTTAGATACCAGGAGAGCTCACGCTGCCCTTTTACCTTGCTTGCCTTTTTTGCATCAACCTGACTCCATCTGGTTTACCTGTTGTCCATAAAAAACAAGTAATGATTCTCAAGTGGCAATCTCTGGGTCCCTACTGTGCCTCAATCTTATCCTATAATTTCTGAAGTTATAAGCCCAACAAAAATGAGAATAAACCCAATATAGAAGAAAGCATTAGCTTAAGTGACCAAGTTGTTTATTAGGTGCATGATGTAAACGTCGACACTTCCCCCCCAAATCCAGTCCCGCGTCCTTTGCCCAACCTCCTCTAATATAGCCTCTCTGAGAGTTTTCTTTTCCCCAACATTATGCAGTGTCACTACCTAATTTTATATTAATTTATAGATAAGGTAATAAAGTCTCCATTGTTACATGATTTACCCAAATTCACACTTCATGAAAAGATGAGATCCTATATGAGCACCAAATGATAATGTTTAAGCTTAGTTTATGGAAAATAATAAGCAAGTAGAAAACAAAAAAAATAAAAAATGGAATGGAATGGATGGGGATCTCTAAGTCTAAGGCTAATGGTAAATTTGGGTTCTGTTCAGATTTCAGAGCTCATATAAGTAACTATCTATCTTCTATGAGTCAGCAGTGCCCAAGGAAGCTAGACCATCCCTTTGACACTGAAAATTAACATGTGCTTTTCAAAGTTAAGATCCAGTGACTTAACCAAACTGATTTATTTTTTCCACTTCGAAGTAAAATGTGTAGGTATAATAGTGTGTGTGTGTGTGTGTGTGTGTGTGTGAGCGAACTAACCTTACAGAAGCTGGGGAGAGAAAAATTTAAAAAAGGTTGAACTCTAACCCGTTGTATCCAAAGCCAAGTAAAACAAAACAATATCCCCTAAAATTCTGTCTATAATTTTCCTCACGGATTATTGCTGCTTAGTTATAGATTTTAATCTGAAAAATCTAATGTTGAACATTAAAGGCTGAGAGCTGTAAGAAGTAAGATTTGGTATACATCAATTGAGGCAGGACATGGTGAGGGGATGAGGTGACAAAAGTTCAAAGCAATGACAGTTTTGTGCGGTGAGACAGACAAATAGAAAGCATTCAAGTTCCTGGCAATAGGAAGGCTTTGAATGGCAGGTGAGGTATAATCACCAGATTCTGGCATCATGCAACACGTAGAAAGATGAGCCCAGATTTAATGCTCTTAAAAGAAAGTTCGCTGATAAGTAACAGATTCTGGCAGTTCAATGAATTATGACTTCTGCTTGTTTACAGTTGGAGGGAATATAAACAGACGTTCAGATTAGATCAGACAGCAGAAACCCAGGTAAGTCAGGTAAATTCAGCAACAGGTCTGCTGCCATGTGGACAAGGATTAGTACTTGAAATCCTGTGTCCAGAGATACAGAAAAAGTGGAGAAAGCATCTAAAACAAGGGCAAAAAGTATAGCACTTGAGGCACAGGGCAAGGAAAAGGGCCCAGTTTTGATATCTAGTCCAGACTGACCCAGCAGTTAGCTGATTTAATGATGAATCACTTTACTCATTTAGGTTTTGTCAAGCATTTAGTTAGGGTTCAGTTTGTAATGAGGAAACAACAATGAGTGTCGTGCAGGGTGTCATGCGGGGTCTCTGGTCCCGCTCCCCACATAAGAACACAGGACATGTTTAGGCCAAAAAGGAACATCCACGGAGCCATAGGTAGGGGAGTCATACTACTATATTCTCGCTGGCGGCTGGGTTGGAGACACAGGAAGCAGGAGCCACACTGTTCGCAACCCTCACTGCACCGCTTGCAGGCTCAGCCACCATTCTTGCCAGCCCCCATTTCCTGCTAGCGTAGCCATGGCAGTTATATTAGTGGCCAATGGCTCACTGGTTACAACTGACAGCAACTAGCCACAGCTGATGGCCATCCAATCACAGTTGATGCCATTTACTACCTGAGCCAGCACCTTTCTATGTGAGGCCGAGAGCCTGGAAACTGCTTTCTGGGGCTCTGTCCCCACAATGAGAAAGAGGAACGTCTAAAACACAGCTGCATATTCTCTTTCAGAACTGATAGATGATGCAAATCAGAAAGATACCTGTGAATTTCTGAAGGAGGAAAATCAGGGTGTGTGCCAGGAAATAAAGGGAAGAATGACCAGTGATTGGGAATGGTCCTTAGAGTGATAATCCCCCTTCCTAAAGTAAATTGAAAGTAATCATGATGGGTTTGGGCCATTAACTGTCCTCACATGTGAAATTGTGGGTATTTGCATGAGAGGCAGCATCTTGCAATGAAATAGAAACTAAATGTTAGTAGATCAAGTCATCAGTATAAATAAAATGAGCAGAGAGAGAGACTCCAAATGGGATATAAATGAGGGTGCATAATAAGAATTAAAGAGTTCAATGCATATGTGAAGTAATGGACCCTGGAGTCATTCTCTGAGTTTATAGATATACTGCAACGCCTCCGTATATCCTTGCGACTCTGTACAGAGCTGCTTCTGCTAATTTGCTCACGTTCACACAGGCTCACGAAATGGGAATCAGCTGCCAAAGGTATATAAACCTAGTTAGATAGCGTTGAAATGACTATCTCTTGAGTAAAGGTGTTAAAAAGTCTCCCATAACTTGAGGTTGAGAGATAATATATGATACAGCTTTTGCACATTTTACAGCTTATCTAGGTTAGGACTTGTACTGTGGTACAAACAAATAAGAGCGAGCTCACATACCAAGATAGTCCAAAGCTGGGGTATGCTGGGGTCTGATATGCTCTCCACATTCAAGTAGTTTCAATCCAGGAGAAGCTGGAACGACGAGATAATAAGGGATAATGCGAGAGATTCGGTAGAGAGCGAGAAATAATGAGTTACTCTTGTGGTTCTTTCCCAGTACCGCAGAAAATGTAGCTATGTAGCAACTGTGAAGATGAATGGCATATTTGGTAGACAACAGGGTGACTGGCCAAAAATACTGGGAGCATAAGGAAATATGCTGGGAGCATCCTGGGAAATATGCTGGGAGCAACTTTTGTAAGATGTTTCAGAAAACCCATTTTTGAAGCTAGAAGGTTTTAAGCTGG
Source organism: Rhinolophus ferrumequinum (assembly GCF_004115265.2). Classification (NCBI taxonomy): domain Eukaryota; kingdom Metazoa; phylum Chordata; class Mammalia; order Chiroptera; family Rhinolophidae; genus Rhinolophus; species Rhinolophus ferrumequinum. The sequence goes on from NC_046309.1 coordinate 19,589,588, forward strand.
AGCCACAAATGAGTAAGTGGTAGGAGGATTACATTAGCCCAAGGCTGAGTGATTTATAAAATTACCTACTGTGACACATAATTTCTAACCTTCAATAACTAGTAATATAGAAGGCAATATTGATATACAAATGGAATTAAAATATACTGTGATAATTGTTAATGGATGCAAACAAAAGTATTCAGAGACGCAGAGCTAGTATAAGGGAGGAAGCATTTGGCTGCGTTTAGGGGATGAGAGTTGAGAACAAGCTTCACAGTAGAGAGACAGTTACACATAGACATATATTATTTCATAGATAAATAAAAATCATCATATCTGAAACTGAACTCCTTTTACTTCTAAATATTTATTTCTGTGTGTGTGTGTGTGTGTGTGTGTGTGTGTGTGTATGTGTATCTATTCCTGCATTCTCTAGGGGTCTTCGTGGAACCAATTGTCTCACAAAGCTTGTAAACCAGAAATCGGGCCCTCACCCTAAGTTTATCCCTTTCCCTAATCTCAATCATAAACTCAGCTGCTTACCATCACTTTTATAGTTTCTGTCTCTTAATTTTCAAACATTTTCTCTTTCTCTATCCCATTGCCATTATCTCATTTCAGATCTTCATTATCTCTTGCATGTACTCTGTTGATAGCCATCTAATTGAATATCCTTTTTTCCAATCTTTCCTTTTTCCTATCTATTCTTTCACCCAACCACCAAGGTGGTCTCTTTAAACGTAGTCTCACCATATGTGACCTGTGCCTTTAAACTCTTTTGCAGGTAACTCAAGCTCTGGCCCCTTAAAGCGGTTTAGGTTCACAGCAAAATTGAACAGAAAGTACCGAGAATTGCAATATACCTCCTGCTCCCACGCACATTAGTTCCTCTTTTAAACTCACAATAGAAAAATGTTTTAATAATTCTACAACAATTAATTTTAGCTTTCTTTGATGATAGGCCCCTGTTCTTTCTCTATAACCCTACATCTCAATATTGCTTTTCCATGGGTGATTCTAGGATGAGGTGGAGAATCCCTACACTGCAGGTGAGACATTGAGGACTCAATACGATTTCCTCTGGCTCTAAAGGTCTTTGCAACATAGGAGTGTACTTGATGGCGTCTTAATCAGCAACAAGAGAAACTAATTGTGTTGTATTCCCCTTATGCACATGTTCGCAGAGGTTGTGGTGGGAAGATAAAAGAAATGTGTATTTTTTTTCTTTAGACTTCACCTTGAGTCTCTTGCTCATGAAATCAATAGTTATATAATCTCTGAAATCTTTTATTCTTAGACCCAGTCTACCTAAGCCTTTGGTAGGTGACTAATATACTTTCTAAGAAGACTTCTGGACTTGCTGCAATTTTGATATTGCATGATCTTGTCATAACCATCTGTTTTTCCAGACAAACCAGTCTCTGTTTCTTTTCTCATTACTCTCCTGGCCATACTTGACTCATTCTTCTTCCTGATCTTCCCTACCCACCTAAGCATCAGATCCAACCTCACCATCATCATACGTAGTCATCAACATCATCATTTCAACTTATGATGTCTAAGATGAAATGATTTCAAAGAGTAAGATGGGTATTATAGTAAGTGCCTTTTGCACATAATACTTGTATGATTTAATTATCAAAATATTACGTAGTACATAATATTGTTAACACCATTTTAGGATGAGTAGATGGAGAATTTGACACAAAAATATAATAGTAAATGAATAGCACACACAAAATTGAGTCTAGTTCTACTTGCTTCTCATGCTATTACTCTCCAATGTTTATAGTGAAATAAAAATAATCTTGGTGCAAAGATACATCTAACGATTTGGATAAGAAATAGCAACTTAATAATCATAAATTCATATAAGAACCAAACTCGGACATCCTTCCTCTTTCTGTTTGGAAGTGTGAATGACTCTCATATTGCTTACCTCAATTGGTTAGTCTTTAATTCATTTATTTTCCTCTCCATTTCTCTGCATAAATCCCTCCATTCATCATTTATTTTCTCTCATTTCATCCTCCCATCACCATTTAATTATTGATCTCTCATGACAAAGTATATCTTGAAATCACCATAAAAAATAGTTGATGGATAGGGGGATGGGAGTATTTGTTAAATCTAGTTTGATTTAAAGAAATGTAGGTGACATAACAATTTATATCCTCTAAGAGGATTTTTTTTTTTCATAATAGTAGCTGTTTTACCTTGTTGTAGCCCTTGGTTGGTTTTATTACTTTGCATTGAGTAGAGAGGAATTTTAATTTTTTTATAGACTGTTTATCATTTGTTTGTTTTAATTTGATCTAGTTCAGGATTTCTCAGCCTTGGCAACATTGGTATTTTGGGCTATATAATTCTTTGTTGTTTTGCAGGAAAGGGTCTATCCTCTGTATTGCAGGATGTTTAGCAGGACCTCTGGCCTCTGTCCACTAGATTTAATTAGCATTCTCACTGTCAGTTATGAAAACTAAGAATGTGTCAAGACATTGCTAACTGTTCCTGGGGGACCACAGAGCCCCCAGTTGAAAACCACTGGTCTAATCTCTTTTTCTGTATGCTGGTTGATTCCAGTCACAACCTTCAATGTTTTGAATTTATGGCTGAATCTGGTAAGTTCCATCTTTTACTAAGTTTGGAGATAATATCTGGCATAGCCATGATCTGAAGCTAAATAATTTTATTGTAATTTTTTTCTGATTTTTATTTACATATCCTTTTCATTTAAAGTTTTTATTTGTACTCCCTGATAGCTGTTTTCTGCCCCAGCTTGAAAATTGACTTATTCTTGATATATCAAATAGGAGACATGGGAGACTACTGAATTTTTCTGTGCAAAATAACTCATTCTAGTGATAAAGAGATAGAAATACCAAAAAATTAGTAAATTTGTTTTAAGGATTGATAGCAATTTGAGGTAGTCTGACACTAAACCTCTCCATCCACATGTTTTGAATACATTTTAATCAGTATTGAGACTCTGGATACCTGTTGCCTTGAGTTGATATTTTAAAACATTAATTGTGCCATATATTATTTATAAACCTCATACTCAATAAAGTTACTTTACAAACTAGGTAACCAATTCCAATATTGTCAATATCTCTCTAAGGCAAATCAAATATTTCTTATTCACCTGAAAGATCATAGTATCTGAGGTAAACATAGTGTCACTTCATAACCAATTTTTCTAATGCATAAATGACATAATGCAATTTCAAATTAAATCATGTGTAAAACTGTATTTTTATGATTTCTTCATTTGGAAAGAGGCTATAATAATTAAAGCTAAATCACAAGTAAATGAGCCATGATGACTTGTTAATGACCTTATCTTATGCCACTAATCGTTTTGTGTAGAAAATGAAAACTCCATTTAGTTATTCATTGAAGCTTTAACTTTTGTTTTGAGTTTTATTTTCATGGCGTCACATCAAAACAGGTGTCAATACCTGCATTGTATCCGTATATTTGGTTCTCAGTATTCCACCAAAATGAGTCACTTAAAATAGAAGCCAAGTCACTGACATAGAGACAGAAGTCTCTGATAAATGAAAGAAAAATATGTGCCTTGAAAAATAGTATAATTTTCTAATCTCTATGCCACAGTAATCCTGTGCTGTCTGCAATCATTGGCAATTACTGCACTTTTACTCTTGGAGAAAACATTTAATTTGGGACTTAATGTGTACTGAATGCCAAACAAGTCTGCTATTTGGGTTTAACCTAATTTTGGAGAATATATATTTCTTTTTAATTTTCCTATCATGTTTTTTCAGTGACAGAGATATATTTCCCACATTTGTATTCATGGAAGATGATAACTATGTTAATCAATGTAGATATTAGTTAATATCAGCATTTATTGAGGACCTACAGTGTGTCAGAACTGATGAGTGACTTTCGTACCTTATCTCAGTTATTACTTTCAACTATAAGGTGTGTATATATATATATTATATATATATATATAATTATATATATATATACACACACTACCATTTTGCAGCAGAAGATAGTGAGGCTCAGAAACAGTAAATGACTTATAAAAGTTCACAAAGACCAATAACTGACAGAGTTGGGATTCAGGTTTTCACTGTTTTTCTAGTACACTACACTGAAACAATTCTTTTTTATGCCAATAATGAAACATAATTTAAAAATTTCATAGCAAAGGATAGTTGAGAATGGTATTAAAAGATAAATATGCTTTTTCTCAGAGTAAATTGGTTTAAGGTTATTTGAAGGAGTAACAAAGAGAAAAATAACTTGAAGATATAAGAGATTAAGGCATATTTAAGGAATGACAAATTTTGCAGTTCAGGGAGGCAGGGATGCAAAGTACACAGTATACATTTTAAAGTAAAAGATAAGAAAGGATAGGATAGTGAAGATTGGGGTGAACCTTATATACCATAGTAAGAAAGGATACACTCCTTTGTCGAAAATATACAGTAAGAAAAAGAATGCCTTCTCAATGAATATTGCTAGGAAAATTGGAAAGCTACATGCAAAAGAATTGAACTAGATGGCTATTCGTAACCATACACAAAAATTAATTCAAAATGTATCAAAGATCTAAATATAAGACTTGAAATAATAAAATATAGAGATTAAAAACATAGGTACTAAACTTATGCACCTAGGTGGCAGAGACTAAAAAGCTTCTGCACAGCAAATGAAACTGTAAACAAACCAAAAAGACAATCAACTGAATTAGAGAAGCTATTTGCAAACAACACCTTCAATATGGGAATAATATGCAAAATATATAAAGAACTCATACAACTTAATGACAAAACAAAACAAACGAAAAAAACAAACAATCCAATTAAAAAATGGGCAGAGGACCTGAATAGACACTTCTCCCAAGAAGATACAAATGACCAACAGATATATGAAGATGCTCAACTTCACTAGCTATTAGGGAAATGCAAATCAAAACCACAATGAGATATCACCTCATTGGAATGGCTATTATCAAGAAGACAAATAATAAGTATTGGAGACGTTGTGGAGAAAAAGGAACACTCATGCACTGCTGTGGAAATATAAATTGGTACAGCCACTATGGAAAACAGTATGGAGTTTCCTCAAAACATTAAGAATAGAATTACCATATGACACTGCAATCCCTCTTCTGGTCATCTACCCAAAAATCTGAAAACACTTATCTGTAATCCCTATACTCATCGTAGCATTATTCACAGTGGGCAAGACATGGGAACAATCAGTGTCCTTCAATGGATGATCGGATAAAGAAGATGTGGTACATACATACCATGGAATATTACTGAACCATAAGAAAAGATGAAATACTGCCATTTGTACCAGTATGGATGAACCTCGAGAATATCATGTTAAGTGAAGTAAGTCAGACAGAAAAAACAAGAACCATATGATTTCATTCACATGTGGAACATAAAACAGAAAGTAACAAACAAACAAATAAAAGAACCACAAAAAATCTCATAAACACAAACAACACTATGCTGGTTGCCAGAGGGAAAAGGGATGGGAAGAGTTGGAGGAAGGTAATGCGGGGGTTAAATATATGGTGACAGAATGATTTGGGTGGTGAACACACAATGCAATATACAGATGGTGTATTATGGAATTTTACACTGGAAACATATATCATTTTACTAATCAATGTCACCCCGATAAGTTTACTAAAATAGAAAAAGAAAAAAAAAGAAACAGGATGCAAACCTTTTGAAAGTGAGGAAACACAAAATGTTTCTTCCTCCTCAAAAGAAGTATAACTATCTGCAATGGTTATGTTAGCTTGTTTAGAGACCGGAGGCAGGGGAATAATTCTTTTAAGCAGCAGCATAAGCAATTTGCACAATTCAAATGTGAGGAGTTATGAACCTGAAAAGCAGGATAGTACCTGAAAAGCAAAACCAATAGGTAAACACACCCATTATTATCAGGGAAGTGGCTGAATTACCAAAGGGACTTTCAGGCTACATTGCCAAATGAAACATATGCCTAATTTAACATAGAAATACTTATGGACCTTCAGTTTGTAACAGGTATTTTGATACAATGAAGAGATTTGAGATGATGGTTTTCAAAAATTAGAGGGAGATAATAGAAGAGGTCTAATAAAGTTACCTGCAAGTCACGAGCACATAGAACACATTAATAGTATATAGAGACATTGTAGAAAGTATTGTAAGTGATAAATTGACACCTGAAAATAGGACGAGTTTACTAATTGATCGTGCCACGTCATATTTGGTTCAGAAACAAGTAGAGTTGGAGCAGAGTTGAAAAATAAGTGAGAAAACAATAGCAATAGTTACAGAATGTTAAACTCTGGATACTCAAGAGTAAGTAAGACTTGAAGATACCACAAGAAAAGTCAATAGTGGATGCTTGGTTTTAGAGTAATCTGAATCTGAACTATGTGATTTAGTGTCCACAGAGGCAAGGTCTGACTACGCAAGCATTAAAAAAAAACAAACAAACAACAACTGTCAAAAGAGATAGGGATTGTTAGTATCAAAAATGACAAAATCCATTTTCTTCAACCTTGTTTTTCCACCAAATAGCCATATGGAATTATGGTCTCTCTTTTGAAAAATCACCAATCTTAGGCCCATAGGTCTATTTATATCTATTTCTACTTTTTCTATTATTTTTATTGTTTCAAATAAATTAGTATATTTTTTTTATTCCTTTTCACATAGCTTTTATAAAAGTCTTAATATTGAATAAAAGCGGTTAAGCAAAAATGTTTAAAAAGTAAAGAAATTTAACTCCCACCGCCTGGATATGAAAAGCAAATGTGAGGTATATTAAAATAAAACATATTAAAATGTGTGAAGTTGTTTGAACAGTAACTACAAACTTCTTTTAAACACATAGTTTCCATAATTTCATATGACTAAAACATTAGAGCTACCACCCTAAGAAATGTAAATATGTCAAGAATTGCATTACTATATCTTTCTTATTTTTATTTTTCAATTCAAGAATGATTCAGTTTGGGGATTTTTTTCTTTTTTCTTTTACTAGCTACTATTTTTGTGGAGTTCCTTCCAGGAAACTTTTTCAATATATATTAAACATGTGTTTTCATTTAAACAGCACCATACAGCATGAAGTTAGAAGGTGATTAGGCCGCTCGCTGCCCAGGTTCTCTTTAAGTGATTTACTTACTCCATTACCCAAACACCGTACAAGATAACACGAGGCTCTATGAACCAAATATTAGAAACGGATATGGGTATAGCTGAAATGTGCCTTTGGCAACATGTTATGAATGATAGGAAGATTTTCCTTCATTTGTTTCTTTTCATTTTTTGCAAATATAGTTTTTAAACATAAGAAAACTAGACTTTCAGAAGAATTGAATTGAGGCTATCGTGGTATTTGCTCCCTCTTACGCCTTATTTTGAAATATGTCTAGAATAATGTACAGTGCTCCTGGGATAACGGTCAGGCACAATATCAGCAAGGGCACAAGATAAAATAAATGTTCACATATTTTCTGTCTTGAACTTATAGTAACAATACCACAGAGTTTACTTTCCATATTTTTATTTTCTTAAGATTCAACATCTAATGGAAAAGTAGGCAATATCTGCTAAACGTAGGCACTGTGATGGTTATTTGATGACCTTCGAACAATTGTAATTCTAGATATTTTTACAATGTTTGTAGTATAATGTAACATGTTGCTACTGTACATATGTACACACATGCCTACATGATTGTCCCTATTTAGAGCTTGGGTACAGTTTCAAGGTCATGGTGCAGAGGGAACTTAGGTAGAGTTCAGTGGAATAAATCAGGTGAGAAGATGAAGTTCTGAGGTTTAGGACATCTGAGTATCTATAGTTCACAGGAAAGAGAATTCCATACCAAATTAAAAAAAAAATCGATCAAAAACAAAGGCAAAAACTACAAAAGTCCAAAACTACAAAAGCTGAAAGGATTAATCCCTACAGAGTCACATTCCAGAAGTGTTACAGGAAGTCCTTTAGTCAGAAAAATTATACCAGATGAAATCTGGATATGTACAAGGAATGAAAACACTGGAAATGGCAATTCTATGGAATTGTGTTTTCTTATCATTTGTCTGTCTTCCAAAGACAACTGACTTCTGTTTCAGGGGTCTCCAGGAAAGACCCTTAGGCTTGATGATTTGTTACAAGTATTCACAGGACTCCTGAAAGTATCTATACTTATGGTTACGCAAAATGATGTAGTTTTTTTTTTAAAATCATCAAAGGAGAAAAGGTGCCTGGGTGAAGTCCAGGAGAAATCAGGCACAAGCTTTCAGGTGTCCTCTCCCAGAGAGTTGTATAAATGCGCTTAATTCTCCCGACAACAATGTGTGTCAACATATGTGAAATATTACCAATCAGGAAAGCTCACCTGAGCCTTGGCATCCAGGGTTTTAATTGGTGGTCAGTCAGGTAGGCATTGATTGAGCCACCAGTTTTTGCAATTCAGATATAGCCTACTATTTCAGCCCTCGTTACAAATACGAACTTCTTTCAGGTAGGTTTATGAATAGGCACTAACAGTATTCCCATATATGAACTGCACATTTTCCCAAATGCAAACAACAACCCAACCAAATGCTTTGCCTCTTGCTTAGTTTCAAGAGCAAGAAACCACAGCAGTTTATTTTTAGTTGGGTGTGTGGAATGACAGGTAGCTCCTGCCCAGGCTCTCCATCATAACCCCACTGTTTGGGCAGACTCTGGTATCTTCTTTGCTGCATTTATCAGTTGGCCTCTGTTAGTCATGTGTGTCACTAATGTATTTGTCAGTCCTAGCTTCTGATATTGTCCTACTGTCGTGAATACAGTGTATTTTCACACTCAGAATCTGCATGAAGTCCAAAACCCTTTCAAATAATGACAGTAACCTGTGAGTACAGTAAATGTAAATTGGGATCATTCACACATGATGGCAAACTGCTGTTGGCTCCTTTCCAAGATGGAGATGGAGAGGAAAAAAAAAAAGCATTTGAAAATTCAGTCAATGAGTTCCATCCTCCTTTATGTATACTTTGCAGTGTTGAAACCATATCAAGGACTGCTGATGCTATAGGTAATACTATTTTATCAAAGTCTCAGAAATCTACTGTTGGTCTCCATGAACCACTTTTGTCATGGGCCCCTCAGGGCTATTGTACATAAGTTGATATCAGCACTCCAACATCTAACACGCCATTAATTGAAGTTTTAGTCTCCTAGAGCCGTTATAAAAACACTACTGCAAACTTAGTTGCTTAAAACCACATACACTTTTTTGTCTCACTGCTCTATATGCTCAAAGTTCAAAAATAAGGTGTTGAATATGATCAAGATACCAATTTGCAGGACATACAGAAGGAAGAGGTATGTGCTGTGGGGGTCCCATCAGCAACATTCAGATTGCAAGGAACTCTGAAAATTAATGTCTTGGATTAATTAAGAAATAAAATATAATGAACAAGGTTGGATGGAAAGAAAGTTGTATGTTAGTTTTTGTTTGTTTGTTTGTTTTAAATTTATACTTTAAAAGTTATTAAAAATGTCACTGCTGAATACAGATTTTTTTATATGTTCTCTAATTTTCTCAATTTTAAATAATGTTGGTAGTAAATTATAAAGTAATATAGAGAAAAGACTACAGAAATTGTATAATAAGACTAAGAGCTATCCCTCACTAGTATCAGAATAATCTTGACTATTCTGGAGAATTAGTGCCAATTAAGTTCTTTATTCACCTAAAATGACATATAAGAAATGTGCTTTCTAAGTCAATTATGCTGATAAATACATTTTAGAGATGGAGAATTCTATAAATTGAGATTATTAAGAATCCTTGTTTTTATTATTGCTAACTTACGCCTGGAAAAAGTTAGTTATTTAATGCGAAAACAGTTATTCACTTGTTGGGTACAATACAAAAGGCAAATTTTGATCCCTGCACCATTCCATCTGCCTGAGGCCCTATCTTTGCCTTGGTGTGGTTCCCTGATCTGGGTACCTTATGCCCTCAGCCTTTCCTATAGCGGGAAAGCCACATGATTTCGATTTGGAACTGATGTGAATCCCTATTCCAAACTCAAGGTAAGAAACTTTACCTCCAAAACAGGTGACGTAGTCATGTGCTATGTTGTTTCACTAGGAGAGAATAAGTGAGAAAAGAATAATGCTTTGAAAAGGAAAAAAAAAAAAATATATATATATATATGTAAAATACATATATTTATATATAATATAAAAACATATATATGTATATAATTTTCTTAGCGTGAGAATTAAAAAAAAAATCTGGCCAACTGATTTTTAATGTCACTGCAGTAACTGATGTGATTCCTTCAGAATCAAGTCACTCTGTACAACCACAAGCTCTCTTTAGGGAAATGGACCCCTGGATGTTGGCTTCACTTTGCACCCTCCATCAGTGCTCAGATAACATAAGCTCTGTTTATAATGTCAGCATTAAGTTGCCTGTAATTGAAACAACTGGGTTTACACTTAAAAAAAAATATCTTTAACCTATATTTAAAAGAGTTAATTCTTTTTTATTTTATATAGCACATGCCTTATCTTTCAAATGAGAAATTTCAGGGTGAACTTCATGAAATTTGATATCCAAAAGTTATCTGCCTCTTCATCTTGACAATGATGAACAGTGAAAAAAGAAAAACTGCATGTTCATAAATGACATTGAACCTAAGATTTGGAGAGTTACAGAGGCATGTTTTGATTTAAAAATTGAGCAGAACATGTCAGATGAGAGAAAATGAGAATACACACACGCCAAAATGTCATTTTCATAAAGTACCTGTTTAAAAGATACTTCATTTGAAGCAGAAGATTAAATAAGCCTACAAAGAAATAACTAGGGCCACGTGAAAACACTCAAGATTTTTCTTTGTGTGGATTTATATTATAGATTCAAACTTCATTATCACTCCTCTGCCAGAAAAAATAGGTGGCTGTGACAAAGATTGAAAATAGATCAATAAAACGCATCAAAAACATAAATCACCATGTTTATCATATAGATTCAAATCCAAGTTAGAAATATGCCCATTTTATATAGAATAATGGTTATACAGACTGTATTCAAGCTCATGTAAGCCTTTAGAACGTCCTAAAACAAAATAGGAGAAGAGGTCTGATAGGCGAAAAAATATAAACTCTTCCCTAACTTAAGCTAAACTCAGCAGAGCAATGACCTTTAGGGATTCTTGTCATTTCCAATTAGTGAGATAAGTTTAGTAAAATGTTGCCTTTTGGCACGTGATTATCAGATATACCTAAACTTATAGGCAATTTAAAAGCTACATTCTTATAAATTTTCTTTAAGATACATTGGCAAGTTTCCTATCATTTTGAATCAGTTGATGTTCATAATTCTGTTTCAAATCAGTTTGCTTCTGTCTACATTGTCACTAATACAGCACAAGCTATCTTTTTTTTTTAAGATTTTTTTTTTTTATTGGGGAAGGGGAACAGGACTTTGGGGAACAGGACTTTTATCGGGGAACAGTGCACAAGCTATCTTTATACTGCATCTATATTAATAAAAAAAGTTATGTAATCGTCCTTTCCATCTGCAGTCTTATCTTTTCTGCTCCATACTTTGTACTTAGGCCAAAATGATCCACCTAGTATATGAATTTTGTCTGACCAACTCCTGCCTAAAAGCATAAATTACCAGTTGCCACTGGAGAACATACAGCGTATTAGAATTGCTGTGATCCCCTCATGGCTTGCTCCCTTCTTCCTCGCCAAACTCATCTCTCACTACTCTCTAACTTCGTCCTTCGTGTGACCCAGACATACGGAAGTGATTGCAAACTGTCTTCCTTCTAGGCCTTTGTCTAATCTATTCTTCAGGCCTACCTATAAACAATCCACACCCAATCTCACTTTCTTTCTTCACTAATGCAACAAATATTTACTAAGCTCTTCTAGGCTCAGTAGTGAAGATTCATTCCAGCCAACTCAGGGTTTATCATCCTCCTTCCACCTGCCCAAGTTCAGTTGGCTTAAAAGAGACCTACTTTAAGAGAAATGTTTCTGAGTATACAACTGTGGGTTTAAGGAACTGGCAAGACCAGGATAAGCAGGGATGGGGACAGGGATTGTCTGAAGGAAGTTGAGGCTCCAGAACTCAAGCAAGCATCAAGCCGAAAGGAATGGCACGTCCTATGGAAATTCCTGGCAGCAGTTAATGGTGGAAGTTCAGACAGGCCCCTGTCCACAGGTAGAAGAATCCTCTTCCTTTGTTATCTGGCTTATAAAGGCAGGTTTCAAGTGATCTTGTCTTTCAAAGGACTACTCATGCTCTCCCAGTTTCCCTCAGGGATTTGATTGCTGTCGTCTACATCATGATGAGCGGAAAGAAGCTTCATGGACCACAACATCTTGAGTTGAGTGGCATTGTTTGGCAGAATCATGGCCCCTCAATGATCTCGAGTCTTAATTCCTGGAACACGTATAGTGTTACCTTATATGTAAAAAGGTCTTGCAGTTGTGATTAAATGAAACATTTTGAGATGGGAGATGACCCTGGATTATCTGGCTTACAAATGTCATGATAAGAGAAAGACAGGGAGAGATTTGATGTGCACACAGAGGAGAAAAGTGATGTGAAGATGCAGCACAGAGAGCTTTGAAGATGCCTGGCTGTGACAACTCAGTCATGTGACCGCAAACCCAAGAATCCCAGCAGCCACAGAGGCAAGAAAATGGATTCTATCCTTGAGTTTCTGGATAAAATGCAGCTCTGAGGACACCTTGACTTCAGCCCAGAGTAATAATAGTTTTGACTTTTGGCCTCCAGAACTGTGAGAAAATACATTTTGTTGCTTTTAAGTCATCAAAGTTGCGGTGATTTGTTAGAGCAGCTACATAAAACTAATACACTTATCAGTTTATTCTTTGCGTGGACTAAACACATTATTTTTTCATCTGCCTGATTTAGTGAAAACAATACTGACTTAATAGGATGTCTCAACAACTATGTTTTCCTGTAGGAAGCCTGTGTTTTCCCTGCCCATTTCCTTTAAATTCTCTTTTTCTCTCATATGTTTGTGTTAAAACATTATTCTCATCTGAACATTACAGTTTTTAAGAATGTATGGACTTTCCATGTTTTCTTCTATGTACTATAACATGGTAACATGTAAAGGATATTATTCTGAATCATGTTTAAAATGCTGTGGTTTTATAGCTACTCTAAAAAAAAAAAACTCCCCAGTTTCAAATAATCCCCTTTCCTTTATATGAATTATTTCTAAATCCTTAGTAATTTCATTTATACAAGATCTTCACATTTATATATTAAGTACTCTGAAACAAAACAAATATATGAACACTGAAAAATAATTTTATGTGTGTTTTGTTTTGGTTTGTTTTCTTGTTGTTTTGGGGTGTGAAGAAGTCCATAGTCTTGAGAGCCAAAAATAATATGAATTGCCAACCACACCTCACGTTTTAAATGAAAATCTCATCTGTATAGTCCCCAAGATGTAATATAAAGTCTTAAATTTATTTCATTTCCCTTTCACTGGATCGCATAGCAAAACAATCTATAGCTGAACTTTTAAACTGAGGATTGGCGGCTGTCGATAGACATTACAATTTCCATTGTTTTTTTTTTTTCTTTTTTTTATGTTCCTTTTTTTTTTTTTTTTTTTATTCTTTTTTTCCGCCTCGATACCTCTTTAGAAAATATAAATCAAAATGGACAAAATACGAAAATAAGTAAACAAAGCGTCCATGCCCCATTGTGGAGATAAAGAACGAGATGCTCCTCCAACTCAGTCATTGTCAGGCGCTGTCATTACATAACAGCTCAGAAGAGTAATTAGTGCAAATACGATAGAAAGTCGCTCTACAAGGATACCAATCATTAAGGAAGAAAGTGTGGATTGTATGAAACTAAGGCTTTTCTCTACTCCTATGTCCCAAGCCCTTGTGGGTTCTTTTTAATTCTCCCAGCATTGTGGAATTCTAATCAGTAGATATATGTGGCCTATTTTCCTTTCCTCTTTTCATACTTCCCCCTCCTGGAAGACAGAAACACTTCGTATAAGATCCAAAGACCAATTTTAGTATTTTAAAGAATATCTGAAGGTTTATAAAAGTTATATTTAAAATTAAACAAGATTTATATAACAACCATTTTTTTTATTCCTGGTATCACCTGTAGTATGGAGGCATCCTTACAGGTGTTTCTGAGCTTCCTTTGACATGCTTTTATTTAAAAAAAAAAAAAAAAAATCAAATCAAATCATCTTTCTAATCCAACCCCCCTAATTTTAACTAAAACCCTTTATTTCAGGGAAGAGAGAAAAAAACACGCACACACACACTATCTGGATCAATCACCTCTAGTGTCTTTATTTTGCCTTAGTAAAGTAATTAATATTAACTTACAGGAATAATTTCTTAAAATGGTAGTGTTCTAAGGCTTTAGACTTAGGCAGTTATATTTATTACTCCCTTTGAATACCCTGAGTAGTCTGCAGGAAGCATTTGATGCTGTATTTGATTTGCAGCCAAGGCATTCAGCAAAATTCTGTTCCAACATCCTCTGCGAACGTGTAAGCAAAAGAAAGTAAATGTCTTGTAAGCTTATTGTCAACAAAAGTGTCCTCATCCAATGCATTAGCAACAATAATAAAAGCAAGTACACTCAGACCAAAGGCACAGAGCTGAGGCAGGGGCCTCCAGAAGCTCTTTTCATAAATCAATTTATGAAATCTTTACTATGGAGTATCCAATTAATTGTAAATAAAACTTCAGACACACTTAAAAATTGTTTCTCCCCTCTGAGAAATGATGGTCAGAAATAGCTTCCTGATAGCAATCATTATTGGCTTTTACCAGTTAGTACAAAAGGCCGGATGACGGCTCAGAGGTTTAATTTTTATGTTTCACATGGTCACAAAGTCAAAAACATGGATTTATCTACAATGGCAAAGATAGCTATAAATTCTATTACTGGTGACAGCAATTTTCCTTCCGATACCTTAGGCTGAATGTAACGTTATTGTTACTTCTAGGAGAGACTTGAAAGCAATTTCTATTTTACAGTCACCATGAGTTGAACTCACAATCCCAAACACCAGTCACTTCAGACCGGTGCATAATTTAAAGGAAGCACGCACCATGTAGACTGCATCAACCACTGTACTTGCCTCTGGGTCCTGGCTGCTTAAACTTCTGCCAGCTCCCGCCAATCAATACGTCTGGCCTGTCAGGGTCACATTGACAAGATGCTTGCTGTGACAATTTTTATGTTGCATTCACTATTATTGTCACATAGTGTTTTTACATATTCCTTGGTGAGGAGACTGTCCATCAAAATGCAGCAGAAGTCAGTAGTTTGCAGGGAAATGTACGGGAACAGAGATGTCACTAATTAGAAACCCCGTTGGTACTGTGAGGGCATTCATGGCATAATAGCCACTCTTTCCCCAGCAAATATCAAGGTTTTAAAACATTTACAAAAACTGGTTTTAGATATCAGATGCGTAATAGAAGTAGTATATTTTGGCCACATTTTAAAGAACAAAATGCCATCTCTGTACTAAATGTTTCTAAATGTACGTGTATGTTTATAAAGTCACTTGAGTATGAATGCAGAGAACAGAACTACTAAGGTTTCATTTCAAGCTAGAAACATGACAGTATCAGCAGAATGAATATCCTGACCGAAAGGAACTCTTGCACAAATTCATTATAACAGTGTTACTATTACAAGGAAAAGCTCATCCATATTCTTAGTTTTTCACCTAACAAGATTTTTTTCAGATATTTCAAGGCATAGGATCATATTAACATGGGAAAAAACAGGTAATATATTCCTGTGTTACATAACATTGTACAGAAATTCAGAATATTCCAATCGCTTATTTAGGATTACACTGCTATTAAGAGTTTAACTAGTAATATCTCCTATGTTGGTAAACATCAGAACTGTGAGCCCAACCCATAAACAAATGTCTAACGATAATGAGTACTCAACAATAGACTGGACTTAGTGAATGAAGATTATTCTAAATACATGATTGAGAAGCTGCAAAAAAACAAAAAAAATTCCAATCATATATAAGACTGTTTAGTTTCTTTTTGGTTTTAGCCATTGTTCCTTATGTCAGATAGAAATGTTTTTAAAACATAGACCCCCTAAGATAGTTGACTAGCCAATTTATATTGCTTCCCATCTTTATTAATATTTCATCCTAACCAAAAATAATGATGCAAGGCACATAATTTACTCAATTCAAACATTCTTTCATTTCATTTTCCCTGACATTTGGTATAAATGACATTTATAAATGTATTTATATGTGATCTGCTTCTGTAGCTTAATTCAATATTTATATCATGTATGGTGTTAGAAGCAGATAACAAACAGATGTGCAAACATATGAACGATGAGAAAATATTGAGAAGACAACACATTTATAAAATTCAAAATTAAAAGCTTTAATTAAAAGTTCAACACATGCCCCAATCTGTTCATGCAGTTTTGTTCTTTTCACTTGTCTCAGAAAATTTTCAAAATATTACATTACATTTAATCTACGTGAGATTTTTATTTTTTGGCAGATGCAAATTTTCTGTGTAGGTAAAATTTTACATAATGCCATTTGGATATGTCACTCACATTTTCAAATGTCTCATTTTATAATTTTTACAAGTCTCTAATTGTGGTTCCAATTTGCCTGCCTAAATTGTATTTTATCTCATTTCTACGTGTATTACCAGTGAATAGAATTATCGAGTAGATACTCAGTAAGCGCCTCTGGACTCTGTTGTCTCTGCACATTAACTTACTATTTGCCCCACGGTTGTCGAATGTTTTCTAAAAATTACTTTTTCCAATCTGCCTCTTTCTGAGCATTCTGTATTCTTATTTTCAAAGCAAACTCATGAGTGGTTTGCTAAGATGCTTCCACATGGAACATTCAATTATTTTGCACTGTCCTAAGAACAATGCTGCAGAGTCAAGGTCAGTGAAGCCACTTTGTTCAAACTGATCACTGAGCCTCCTGCCAATGTCAGGAAGCATAAAACATAATGAGATCGTGAAAGGAGCATTCTGGATCAGGCTTCTAGAAGGACCCGTTTTGGGTCTCTGCAATCTTACTATTGCCCTCTCTTGAGAGATGAAGGAAATGGACATCCCGTCTCCTATGCTTCCCACTCAAGACAAACTACATTTGTGGAGTTGTCAGCAGCCCCAGGACTGTTTATAGCAAGGGTAAGCCCTGCAGTTTATCAACAGCTGTTCCCATGAATAGGTATCACTTCAGTCAGTGAAAATTCCTATAAAGAATATCTGTGGTTGTGCAAATATCAAACAGCTAAATAAGCATTAAAAATGCAAAAGGATGGTGGCAAGCTACAAGCAGCTTAGCACATACATTTATTCAGCAGACAAAGAAACACAGCTTAGACTTTTCTGTAGAAAAGCAAGCTTTTTCTGTAAAAAACCTCACAGGCTCTTCCCCTCAGCTATTCCCCGAATGAGAGAGCAGAGCAGAGGTTCTGTAAACACTGGTAAAACTTTAAACTCTCATACTTCATTTTTAAAAATATAAATCCTCTCAATTTTCACGATGAACTTTTAGTTAATCAGAACAAATATCGAAAAAGAAAATTATCCTTTTCTGGTTTGGCCAATGTGGATTAATTCCTTAAAGAATTGCTATCATAAGGAACTATATGGAGTAACTCATTTGCCAACAAAAATTCACAGCACAAACAATAATAATACTAACAATATCTGTTGTATTTCCTGACATTTGTGAGAAACATAACCAATTGGTCAATTGTTAGATTCATTGATTTTTTTTCACATCAACAGTCAGATACTCTCTCTCATTTATTTAAAAACTATCTCACATTTAATAGTTCTTTAATTGAGTGCAAATGCAAAGAACCTAAAATATTCTTGAATGGAGAATGGAGAAAATAAATAAGGTCTATGTTTTTGTGTTTCTCCATGTTCCACAATTGCTTAACAGAAAATAAATAAAGGTGTCCTCCATATCCATCCTCTTTACTTGCCTACTCATACCTTTAACACACACATGTATGCATGCATGCATGCACAATCTCATCCAAAAATACATATCCCACACGAAGACACACTACTCAGATCTTTCCATACCCTTATTCCAGTAAATGTGCAGCTAATAAGGAATTGACCTAATATGCTTAATCCAAATTGGAAAATATATTTTAAAAAATCCATGTGATAAAATCTATTTTAAATTGCCATAGAAATATCAAAACAGAGAAAAAAGAGAAAATAAAATAGTAGTATGCTGATCAATTTACTAATGTTACAATGTTACTAATGTTACATAGTGTCTATAGACAATAACTTAATACTAGATACTATTCAACAAATACTCATTCTGACAAAATCTACAGTTAACAATATATTCTTCCCTAAGATTAGGATCAAATACAAGGATGTCTTCTCTCATCAGTTCTATATAACATTTGCTCGATGCCTAGCCAGTAAAATAAAGCAATAAAATATAAAAGGATATTGTTGGAAAGGAAGTGGTAAAACTACCTCTTCACAAATGACATGATTGTTTAGTTAAAAACAATCGTTAAGAAACGTACAAAAAACTTTCAGAGTTAGTAAGTGTGATTGATAAGGCACACAATTTATGAAAAAAAATCAATCACAGGCTTCCTGTATTAGCATTAAACAATTGGAAAATGAATCATTAAAATATTGTTAAAATACGTAGGAGCAATTTTAATAAGACATATACAAAATGTCTACATTGAAAAATAAAATCAATGGAATAGAAAACATATCTATGAGAAAAATTAAAGTTTTAAGTAAATTAAAAAATATATTACACTCATCATTAAAATACCCTGCATTATCAAAATGTCTATTCTTCCCAACATGATCTATCTAAATCATATTTCCAGAATGTTTTTCAATAGAAACAGACAAATTGACTCCCAAATTTATATAGAAATGCAAAGAACCTAAAATATGCTTTAATAAGAGAACAATGTTGGACACCAAATATATAGTAAAATTACAGTAATCAAAATAGTATAATATGCAATAAAGTAAGCAAATAGAGATATAGCAAAAATAGACTCACCTATATATATAGTCAGTTCACTTTTTAAAAAAGTGTTAACGAAATTCAATGGGAAATGAAAGTTTCTTAACTTGGGTATCCATTTGCAAAAACACACAAGAAATAAACTACAACCCCTACCTCATATCTTACAGAAAAGTTAGTTTAAGTTGGACCATTATAAGGTAAATTTTATAAATACTGAATACTTCCTATCATCAAAAAGACACCAATGCAAAACTAATGAGGCAAGGCATGAACTGATAGAAAAAAAATTGTAAAATATATATCTGATGAGGAATATTTAACATATATACAACCAAAACCTCTCAATTCAATGATTTAATGACCAAAAAAAAAAAAAATCCAATAAGGAAATGACCAAAAGACTTGACTATATGCTTCCCAAAGTTATATTAATGAAGGGCTAATAATTACACAATAATTAAATCAGGAAAGTATGAATTAAAACAATAATGAGATATCACTACGCAAACACTAGAAAAGTAAGAATTAAAAAGACTGATATTAAAAGTTGGTATGAATGTGACACAACTCTAACTCTCCTGATTGGTGGAGAGCTGTTTTTAATAAAAGTAAACAGAAAATTACCGTATTATCTAGAAAGAACTCTCATAAATATTCACCCAAGAGAAATAAAGATAGGTGTCCACAAAAAGACATGCATGAAAGTTGATAACAGTTTTATCTAGTATTATAATCTTCCTAAAATTAATAATACACACATGTCCATCCACAGAAGAATGGATAGCTAATTATGCTGTATTCATACAATGGGGTATTACTTAATAATAAAAATTAGCAGACTACTGGAACATGAAACAAAACGGATGATTTTAAAAGACTTTATGATGTGTGAAATATTAACTGGAAACCAAATAATAACAGCTGGAAACCAAGAAGAATAGAATGTATATTTTCATTTAGATGAAATTCTAGAAGAGATAAAATTGATCTGTGGTGAAGAAAGAATTTGAAAATGATCACCTCTAAGGATATGCTTGATGGAGACATAAAATAAGGGAATTTTCTTGAGTGATCAAATATTCTGTATCTGGATAGGAGTTATACAAGTCTATTTGGGAAAACAGGGGGTTATACAGGTCTGTGAAAAAGAACAAAGCTATACACTGGAGATATTTGTATTTTAATGTACTTAAATTTTATGTCAAAGAAAATGTGTGAGCAAACATTGAACTCTAATTAATAGGCATGCTTTTCAAAGTTCTATTTGTTATGAATTCTGGAACACTTTCTGTATATTCTGAGTTGAAAAAATGTACAAATATATTATGGGTAGTGGAAGCCAGATTTCTCATTACTCAAAATGAGAGAGTTATCTGGTTTTCAAGAAGACTAGATTGTACCATGTGAAATGGATTAAAATCAACGATATTTATGGTGGGTTCACTAAAAAGCAGATATAGGAATGGTGTGTGTGTGTGTGTGTGTGTGTGTGTGTGTGTTTATTTTTAAGTTCTAGCTTTGTCTGCAGAATTTGCCCAGAAACAGATAGCCAGCAGAAAAAATGACCACACCTAGCACCAAGATCTTGGTTTCTAAATATTATCCTTTATTATAAGAAATAGGCTCCTTGGATAAGTGGCTGATTCCAGGACTGGAACCAGGAACGTCTCGTCATATAAGAAAATAAGGATGTGCTCCGAGAGTGAGGGGTACATAAAAAGGACATAAGAATCAATTTAGGGGGACTAAGCTGGCTAAAAGTAGGCCAAAACTAGGTCATTCTGAGCATGAAAATAAATAATGATAGCAGTGAATTATAACACTACATAAAATAAGAATCTGAAAGCTCAGGCTGTCATGAATTAATGAGTGAATAAATAAATGGAGGAGAAGGGAAAACTCGGCAAGATGCTACTTAAAATATACAGCTGGAATGATGAAGTTATAATATTGATCTAAGGAAGCTAAAAATTCTTGGGTGAAATTTAAGAAGACAGAATATCTCATATAGTCTTAAGGAATCTTTGTAAAAATTACTATTAATTGCAAAGGGGGAAAATATATTTGATTATAAAGAAAATTGGTGGATGCCAACTTCATCAGCCAAAGTTAACATAACTAAATACATCTACATTAACCGACATCATATGTCATCTGATATGATACACGAAGAATGATATAACATCAAGGAAACTTATGTGATTTTCCTGACAAAAATAAAGATAGAATCTAAAGAGAAGAACACATAAATGATTTTTAAAAATGGGGTGACATGTTAGCAATTGGCTAAGTTAAATAAAGACTATACAAAAGTTCATTATTATGTTGCAATTTTTTTACGTGTTAAATCTTATGAAAATAAAAAGTTACAAAATACGTATTAGTCTTTGTTTTTATAGAACTGAAGTTCTGTAGAGGTAAGACAAAAAAGAAAGAAACCCATGAAGTAGCTATACAGTTTTAGATGAGGATAATTTCTATGCAAGGGAGGAAAAATGAGAGTGATATCCTTAAAAAAAAAAAAATGGTTTTCACATAGGTTGATATGTTTAGTTTTAGGGATAATTTGGTCTTCATACTTTAATGCCAAATATGTTATGCATATTGTTTTTTGATAAAAGTTAATTAAATGACAAAGCTAGTGTGCCCTAATATTCTGGAAAATCATTAATAGAGCTTTGACTGAGAAGGAAAGCGTGTTAGAACACCCTTAAAAATAATTCTGCATCCCGAATGGGTGCTGTACTATAAGATATCACCCTTTCCCACCTAATTTACTTCCTTGTTTATTGACCTAGAAAAAGCACCTGAAGTTTTACACACATCATACATTTCACATAATAGTGAAAATTATGCAGAAACCTTGAAAGCTGAGACTACTTGAAATTATGCAGAAACCTTGAAAACTGAGACTATTTGTTCCCAGGTCACTCCTAAGTGGTGTAGGAACCTAGTTAAATCAGATCTCGTTGTTTAGTTTCACCCATTTCCTCTAATTGAATAGTTAAAGTAAGAAGACCATATAAAAGTCTGGTAGTGGAAAATATATTACCAAAGTTTTAACTTGCCATCTGTAGGTGAAACTATAAAAAAGGGAAATGGGAATGGAGGCTTAGAAAAGATTCATACTAAGAGGCATACAAATGATGTTTAGGTATAGAAATGACCCTGTTTCCCTGAAAATAAGACCTAGCCAGACAATCAGCTCTAATGCGTCTTTTGGAGCAAAAATTAATATAAGACCTAGTCTTATTATATTGTATTATATAAGACCTGGTCTTATATTATATAAGACCCGGTATTATATTACATTATATTATATTATACTATATTATATACCCAGTTTTATATTACAGTAAAATAGGACTGGGTCTTACATTAATTTTTGCTTCAAAAGATGTATTAGAGCTAATTGTTTGGCTAGGTCTTATTTTCGGGGAAACATGGGATTAGGTATAGAAATAGATATAGAAATAAAATACATATAATAAAATCAGGGTATTTTTGCATGCACATGTATTAAGTTAGTTTTATCTTTCAAATTTCCTATAGACTAGCAATGCATCAATAATTATCTTGAAGAACTAAAAAGAAAAATGTGAAAAGCAGAAACTCTCAAATTAAATCTTATCTCCTGTAAGTGACATTACCACTACCATTCCACTAATAAAGTACTATTACAATAATTTCTTCCCATTGACTTTGTTTTCCTGACAGAAAAAAACAAACAAACAAAAAAAAACCCAAAAAAGCACAAAACTGTGAAAATTGTAGAGGGTCAGAGATAGTGTTCTTAATAAATATTAAACTTTATTCTAATAAGTTAAATTATATAGAATTTAAAATGAGTTCCAAGTATATTAAGTGATGAATAAATTATCAGTTGCAAAACGTAGTGCATTACACTTATCAAAACCAGTGATTGGGTTCTTTATTTTATATCTATTCAGCAATATTTCATATATATATATACATATATATATATACACACATACACATACATATATATATATTTATACCTAAATATAGCTATAAATACATATATACACATATATATTTATATATAAATATAAAAATATATAAATAATAGGAAGCTATCCCAATTTAACATTTTTTACTGATTCTAAATTCCACTGTCTTTCCCTTTATTATTTTTAGATGTTGGAGGATGCAAACACACACACACACACACACACACACAAACACACACACACACCATTCTATTATATAAAAAAGAAAAAACTATCAAATGAAAAGTCATTTAGTGTTTTGGTTTTAGGTCATTTATATCTCCATACATGAAGGGAAGTTGAACAATGCTCTCTGAAGAGACTATTATCCTGCAGTAAAGCAATCAGATAAAGAAAATCAAAGTATTAAATAAATTATAACTAAATCACAGTTATTCTAATATCCACTTTTTGTAATTCTTTTTTAAGTGTACACTGGTGGAATTATTACAAGAGGTCATAGACTTTCATATAAAGTATCTAGGATTGAAAAGTTTTTTCAATAGAGAATAGCAAATGCAGATACAGAATATCATTTAGGAACACATTATTGTTCTATAAAAATAATGAAATCTATTGCATTGTTAATTTCACACACTTCATTTTCACCAAAAAAAAAAAAAAAATCCTTCTGTACTAAAGGATAGCAGAAGGAGGGATAAATCTTTAAACCAGTCAGAGTACAAAAGAACAAATTACAATATGTTATTAGCATTTCTGAACTTCTCCTTGAGACTGTTTTCTATAGCCCATTGTTTAAATTTGTGTTTAAAATATTTTTAATTAACAATTTTTAAATTGTAAATGGTTTTACATGGTTTGAAATATAAACTAAGCTCAATTTGCACTTGGAAAAGTAAAATCCTTCTGTTTCTTATATATTTAATATATCGTCACTGCAGTCAGTGATTTTGACATAGGTATTGCCAATTAGAGAAAACATTTGTTAGGTGAGTGAAGAGAAACGAGATGGGAACCTCTCCTGGCAAAGATAACTCCGGAGTTCTCCGGACACGAATAGTTTGCCCAGGTGACCATTTCTTAATAACTAAAGTGGAATAGATCTGCCATGCCTTTTCGTTCCATTTTTGCTTTCCCACAAGGAACTGTGACAGACACAGTTGGCCTGTGGGGGCTTGCTCATAGCCTCCTGTTGGTGATACCTGTCAGTATATCTTGTTTCTGTTCCCTGGCTTGACAGGAATTCTGCATCAGGGTTGAGAATGGTGGGAACCTCGCCAATTTATGCCTGTCAGTCTCTGACAGGCAGACAGACACTGGAGCTGTCCTCTTCTGTGTCATTTAGCTCAGCTTCTAGGCACATAGGGATAAGGGGCTTTCTTTGGCCATGAATAAAGGGGAGACCATGACACAGAACTGTTACGCTTAACTATTGCCACTCCATTCTGGCTTGTTGCTTGAACAGATTGTAACTCCAACCACTCCTGGCTTAGATCAGCACTTAACCAGTAGGCAGATCTAAATGGGTTCTCTGGATTCCAGAATATTGAGCATACTGTTATACACTGTACATATAAAAGAATCTTCTCAAACTCATCCCATTATTAAACCCCTGTCTCAGCGTACCGTAGACTGGGTGGCTTAAATAAGAGACACTTATTCCTCAGAGTTTTGGAGGCTGGGAAGACCAAGATTAAGGTGCCAGCTGATTCGGTTCCTGCTGAGAGCCCTCCTCCTGGTTTACAGATGACCACCTACCTTCTACATGGTGGACAGACAGCTCTATCTCTTGTTTTCTTGTGAGGACACTAATTCCATCTTCATGACCTCATGTAAACCTAATTACCTTCCAAAGACCCCCACACACCTCCTAATATCACATTGGGGGTTAGGGTTTCAACATATGGATTTGGGGGGGATTATAAACATTCGGTCTATAGTACCCACACCTTATTTTAAACTAGTCATCTCTTAAATACTGACATGAGTATTTAACATATATAATTTATTTTGTATAAGGATATTAATTATTAGATCATGGTGATTCAATTTATTTCCTGTGAAATGACCTACTTTCTTATTTATTTGTGTTCAGTAACATAACCAGCATTCTTTAAAAATACTGAGTTATAAATGTGAGAGTTGGTTATTCTCTAGTTTTTATCACCTTTGCAATACGTATATTACAATATAATCTTTTTTATAATAAATGTGCATGTCATTTACATGTCAGTTTCCTGTTTATGCTGGGAGTTAGTTTAAGAAAAACAAAACAAAACAAAACCAAAAACTTAATTTATTAATCTTTGATCACTTCATTTACAACAATTTATAGAACATAGTAGGCACCCAGTAAATGTTTGCAGAGTGTTGAATGAATGTAGAATTATCAAATATATGATGTGAAAAAACAAAATATGGAATATTTCATAAATTTATCATTATAATGATATAAGCTATAGTTATGGTTTTATAAAATTTTTATTAACATTTGGACAAAGACTGAAAGGACAGCAAGGAAAATGAGAACGGAATCTTTTGCTGGAGATAAGAATGAGTTTTCTTATTATTTTGATTTCTACTTATATGATTATTATGTTATTTTGGGGAAAAAGCAATGTGTAAGAGAAATGCTAGCTATGAGAACTGCATGAGATGTAATGAGCTCCATCTCTATGCTATGTAGCTGTTTCTATTTCCTCAAAATCAGTTGGTGTGATTTTCTCCATAAACCCTCCAGCCAATGAAATCATAACTACCTAATGCACACACAAATATTTTATTTATAATAAATATTTACAGTGACAAGCAATAGATTTTAAAACATTGTTTTCTTGAATATAATTTAAATTTAATTTTAAATAAATTTGGAAATTCTAAAATATTTACAAAGATATATACAAATATATTATATAGTTTGCAATGGTGTAGCTTAAAGAACTATCTTTATCTTTAAAGGTATATGTATTGCAAGATTTCACCTTAATGTAACATATTAAAATATTTAGTTTAAAAATATATGCATTTCTTAAAATTATTTTACATAATCATAATATGTAATATTACATTGTGCTACAATATATTAAGGGTAAGAATTTAATAAATCAAATAACTACAAAAAAAGTTATCATGATTGAAAGATTTTACTTGGCTTATGGACTGTGTCAACTACTGCACAAGGGAAGCAGGAGGACATAGGAAAAAGATCAGAGAACAGATACAAAATTATAATTCAACAATGACATGCACATCCATGGGTCCTAAAATTAAATCACAACCTGTGGCAAGCAAAGATACGTTTTTCCTTCACAGCTTTTAACTCAATTAGTGTTATATTTAAGAAGAATGAAACTGTTAATTTGTTTGTTAGAACAGCATATGATTAATAACACGTTAATATTTTACTAATATTAAGACTTAGTATAACATATGTTATTCTAATCCCTTAGGTCTTCGGTGGATAAGTACAATCCTATATTGATTGTTGAGGTAAGACTTATGTGAACAGAATCCTCTCCAAATAACATAACTCTGTGAGTGAAAGTAGAACGAAGTAATTATTATATTAAATAGGCCTTTTAATCCAAATAAATGTATTTTAAGGTGATATCTTTTTTCCTCATATATTTTAGAATGACTTTTTATTTACTATTTTAGGAGATTTATTTTTAGCATTAAAATTTAAAATATATATATATTTTACATGTTACATCAGTATACAACATATAATATCTACTAATTGTATGTAACATATGGCATAATAAATATGTATTTCAGCCTTAAAATTAAACATTTTAGTATTAAAATTAAATATTTTGATATCCAAAATTACAGCTAATTGATGCCCATTTATAAATGTTTAGTTCTTTAATGAAGTCAACTCGTGCAATGATCAATTGTGGCAAAAAGGGGAACTCTGTCCTCTTTACTTTCTTCCAACCCCACTCATAATTTCAAAATCCCAATTGACCCATTCTCAAGTCACCATCATTTCAATATTCAGAAGAGCAATTACAGTTTAAGGAAAATTTTGACCAATTGCCTAATAAATTAATAGACGATGATAATAAATGTGCATGCAGTTTGATTAAATTCTCCCAGGTTCCCTGGCTTTCCATTCCCAGAGATTGTGAAGGCATCAACCGAGCCACTACAGGATATGCTTGCTTGGAGCGATTTCATGGCTCCGTCCCAATAACAGCTATCACGCTGCACAGGGATTACCACTGCACCACTGGGAGTAACAAGAAACTTACAGTATTAATAACTGACACGCTCAGCCCAGAAAGTATTAGGTTGGTGCAAAAGTAATTGTGGCTTGAAAGGTTAAAAATAATTGCAAAAAACACAATTACTTTTGCACCAACCTAGAATAAATGAATTCTTGTGATTACTCACTGCAGTTCAGAAAAAACATATTGTGGAAAATTTAACTTCTTTATGTAAGATTAAATATATATATATATATATATATAGATATATATATATAATATATAAAGATATATATATAGATAGCTAGATAGATATATAATATATATCTATATAGAGAGAGAGAGAGAAAGAGAGAGAGAGGAAACAGCAGGTAACACATGGAAACAAAAATAAATCTTGCCAAGCATTGAGTACTAAGCATTGTGCTGGCTACTGTAGAGTGACTTGGCAATGAAAAAAATCAAGAAACAGACAATCTTTGCCCTTATGGACCTTACAATAAACAATAAGTAAATAGAAATACAAAGAATCTAATATGTCAGGATGTGATTAGCTCTATGAAGACAACAAAACAGGATAAGAGAATAAGAGCGGTCAGATATGAGTGTGCTGTTTTATTAAATATAATCTGGAAAGATCTCTTTGGTTAGGTGATACAGAACAGAAACCTGAAGAATGTGACACTATCCAAGTGAACATCTAGGGGAAGAGAAATAGCAATAAAACCATCGCAATTTGAGCAGTATGAATGAGAATGGGGTAGGTGGGAGAGTCAAGGGCTAAATGACTTAGAGTTTTGTAAGTTAGGATAAGAACTTTGAATTTTGCCTTAAACAAGACGATAAATCATTGGATCATTTTAAATTCAAAAATTGACATTGGTAAACAACACACAAAACAAACATTATTCTGGCATTGGAAAATTATAAGAATGGGTAAAAGGTGCAGCATGAAGAAAAGTTAATAGTCTATTCCAATAGTTCAAGCAATATGTGACAGTGGCTAGAACCAGACTGGTAATAGAGTTCGACATGATGATTACACATTGTGTTTTAAATGCTTATTGTATAGCCCAGTGTAGAGCCTGAATAGGCAGTTAGCTTTGTTGGTGAAAATTCTGGCGTTTGTAATAGAGGCTCATGCTAGAGAAGTAATTTGGACGGTTTTAGAGTAGGGATAGTATCTTAATTTGGATTGGGATGGAAGCAGATTATTTGCAGTAATTCACCTATGAGAGCATCTCTAGAAGTAGAGGTAGCAGTAAGAAAGCAGGCATCTTGAGACAGAGGAGAACACTCCAACATAACGTGCATTACTGAGGTTGTTGTTGCAAGTTTTGGGAGTTCGATTCCATAGGAACCTCTAGAGAAATGTACAGATCTCCCGGAATTTTCCACCTGAATAATGGAAGGCTGAGGGATTTACCTTTCGATCTCCAGTTCTAGATCATTATTTGAGAGTCACTGTTAGGAGCTTTTAGAACATCCCAGCTACTGTTTCCCTGGGTCAAATCTATTCCTGAAGATCCAAGGAAGAAAACTGAAATATGCTTCGAGCACGACTAAAGTGGAAGCACTGTCCCTGGGAGATAGTTGGGAGCTTGCATGGAACTATGCACAATAGGTAATGTGAAATCAGAGGTGGCCTGAAGGAACATGGCGCACGACACTGGAGATGTGCTTATTACAGATGTTATACAAATCTACATCGTAAGATGGGGAAAGACTCTCTTTAAGGACTAAACAGAATTCGAGAACTCGCTGCCTTGAAGCATGTGGATATTCCCAGTATATGGAAGTTGGAAAAGTATGGAAGAACAGTAAAAAAGACTGAAAAGGAACCACCAGTTAAATAAAGAGAACCCAGAATGGGTGGTATCTTGAAAGGCAAGTAAAGAAAACAAATCAAGAAAGGGCTAGTTTTAAAAATAGTCAAATGCCGCTGCTAGATATGTAAATTGAGGATTGAGACTAGAATAATAGGACATGAGAAAAGGAAGGAAACCAAAAAATAAACCAAAAAAAACCAAAACCTTTTTCAAGGGGTTATGTAGTAAAAGGCGGTGAAAATGTGTTGGTAGCTAGAGGAGGATGTGGAGTCAATAAAAAATGTTTTATTAATACCTTTCTAAGTCAATTGTCACATAGCTAATGAGTTAAACTTAGTATTGTACGTAAAAACTAAAACTCGTGACTACAGGAATACAAACCTGGTTGAAGCGTACTGGTTGTACATGTTTGGCATTCAAAATAGACTACACTTCAAAATGTTCAGGGTTTCAGTCCTTCCATTCATCACTGTTTTTGTTTGTTTTTTTCTTTCTCCCTTCCACTTGCTTTTCCTTTCCTGGAACATTTTTTTCTTTTACCACTTAACATCCCTCCCCAATCTCAAGCCAAAAGGGCAATTATGTGAATAAAAGCGTTTTCTTCTTTTTTTTTTTTTCTCTCCATATTTTAAGGTTGGCATATATGTAAACAACCTAGAATGGCGGGGCTCCAGTCTCTCACAATGACATATAAACAAAAGAACAAACAAAACCAATAGAAACAACATAATTTCCAGTCAACACAGTGTGGTGTAGAGTGTGGAGTGAGATCAACAAAAAAGAATCCCTCAGCAGACTATACGAGAACACTGTGAGGCAAAGTGCCCATGCTATTCCATACACGTGATCAAAGAAACAATGAGTACATGGAAACAATTAAACAACATGCTTTGCAAAACCATTTCAACACTTTAAATTTATCAAGTGAGACTGTTACATCTCTATGAATATTAATGACTATTTCTGTCAATGACAGCAAGAAGCTGGTTGGTATTGTTATTTCCACTTGAAAGATAATGTGCTCAATTCAGTAATGTGTTTTTAATGAACAAAGACCATGTTCACATGTTTACATAATCATTACACTATTTAATAGCATTTAAAGTTCACTGGTAAGAAGTACCATGTGGTGTCTATTAATACAGGCAATGGAGTGTTCTAGAGTTGGTTAGGATAATTTTCTCCATTGCTTCTCAGCCATTTGGCTACGATCAAGTGTGTAATAATTTTCTTCTTCAGAAAAATAAGTGTTATTATTATTATTATTATATGAAACATAATGTAGAAAAGAATGTAGCGTCGATAACATAATCAGACTTATCTCTATTTTTTTATCATCACAACTCTATTTGTTGAAGAGATGTCAGCACAAATGCATGTTATTTATTGACTCAGCCTTTATGCTGTTTGCAAAATAGGAAATAATAACATATAAATTGCTTGAATAAAATTAAAAACTTAAATATCATTAAACCACTAAAATTTACAAAGATAGATGCTTCAGTACTCTTTCTCCAAGTTCAAGAAACAATTCCCTGTTTACTAGAGTTCATGTTAAATAATGGCCACTCTATATTCATATTTATAGTAAATTTTGTATTTACTGAAATGGTGCTATGAACATAGCATCATTTGGATGAAATTTAAAGCTGCATAAATTGAAATCTAGTATTATTCAAAACTAAGCATTTAAATATGAGAAGAAATGGCATTTTAAGAGATGTAACAAAATGTTACTTTCTACTTGAATTTTCTAACTTACATTTTCTCTCTTAAAATTTATTTTATTTTACTTTGTTACTAAAGCCTAATTTCAAGCCTAAAGAAAAATACGTCTGGTATTATGGATGTTTGCTGTTATTCCCACAGTTTTCTTTCAATGTAATCAATCTTTCAGTCTCAGAAGATGTTGGAATGTCACTCTGCTTTCTTAAAATTCTTAAGGTAGTTAACCTGTAATTGTACTTATACATGGACCTAGATTACACCTAAATTGCTGTGTTGCGTTGGTAGCCACTAGTCCTTTGTGGCTATCGAGTGGCTATTGACATAAGAATAGTCAGAGTCCAGATGTGCTATAACTGGGAAATACACACTGGATTTCAAACATTTTGCATGAAAAAAGGAATATAAATGATATCATTAGTAATGTTATACTTATTAGGTGTGAAATAATATTTCAGATATATTTGGTTATATAAAATATATATTGAATGGAAGTTTATCTCTTTCTTTTTACTTTTTAATGTGGCTATTAGAAAATTTAAATTTTAAAAATAGATGTAGTCTGGTAGGCTGAATTCTAAGACAGCCTGCAAGATCCTAGCCTCTGGTATATATACACCTTCTCCAAGTTACCCATTTAAACAATTTTCCAGATGTTGTTGTGAAGGGATTTTGCAGGTGTAATTAGAGCCACCAACCTGTTGACCTTATGATAGGAAGATGATCAGAGTGGGCTCAACGTAATTACCTAAACCCTTTATTTCCTCCATCTGGTCGCAGAAGAGGCAGTCTGGCAGATGTTCTCTGGATAGCCAGGAAGCAAGCAAACATCCTTGTTGTGAAATGCCTATGGGGTGTCTTAGTCAGCTGGGGCTACCATAACAAATAGATTAGGTGACGTACACAATGGAAATTTGTTTTCTTGTTTTGGCTTGTGCCAAAAGTCATGGAAGAAAGAAATCAGATTTCCCCATTGATCCATCAAATGGATGTTGAGATGTCAGAATAAAGGAATAAATACCTAAGGTCATGTACTTCTGTTCTTTTGTGTGAAGGGAGAAAGGAGCTTGAAGAAGACAGGTTAACAGCCTGAAAGTCAGTTCACCTTTTAAATAAAAGGCTAAAATAAAAGCAATGAAAGTTTTCTTAAGACATTCCTATTTATAGGTCCCCACTCACTTAATCAGCATTTTTATCTTCTCATTTTCATGGTTTAGAAAATGCTTTTCATGGAAAATGTTTTTGAGAAACTCATCCTTGGGTTAAGTTACTATCAGGAATACTTAACGTCCTCAAGCTGGTTTATGTTGTGTGTCTCCAGTACCACAAACCAGTGACTGCATGTAAAACTCTATCACAAAAGTAACTTCATTCTGCTATAGATGGGAAAGTATTCACTTAGGTGACTGCTTTTCCTACACTCCATCATGGTTGTAGAAATAAAAGGGAGCCTTGGAATAAAAATGTGGAGGTGATAATAAAATTTGATAATAATTTGTAAAACAACAACAACAAATGAAATGAGGGAAATCAGGCATCACTAGAGTAAAAGAACAATCAAATCTACAGAATCTTATTTGTAGAAATCATATTACAAAGCAGATTGTTCACACAATGAAAAACAGGATTAGGAATGGCAGGATGACATGCTTGCATGTGAATGGAATCAATTATCTTCACTGACATAAACACAGAGAACAAATCTCTAAAGAAAAGGGTTTGCAAGGTGTTCTGAAGAAGGAAGCCCAAAGAGCAAGAATTTGGCAGTGTCTCCCAAACACTGAACAGAGCAGACCCTGTCACAGTTGGTGAATCACAGCATCACCCATCAGCTTCAATATTCCCAGATACTTCTCAGGGATGTTTGCCTCTACTTTTCCTGAGACCAGGCACAAGTAGTTGTATACTTTTTACTTATTTTACATCTTGCCCTGGTAGAGGAAAAGATGAACCGTCAGATATACAAGTAAATAATTTGCTCACTGGAAAAAACTCACTACATTAATTAATTAGTCTTATAATTTATACTTCATTTCCTGGTAAATTCTAATATTGCAAGGCAGGGTTTTTTTGTTGTTTTTTGTATTTTTGAATAGCTTGTAGCAGAGATAATGCAATGTGTTCAATACATTTTCATGAACACTTAGAAAACCGTATTTCTCAAACACCTTGGCAGTTACGTAGGTGAGTATAAGTGACTGCTTTTGTCCATTGAAACTTGATCAAAGTGTCGTGTGTCACTTGCAGGGGAGGCTGTGAACACCCCCTGTATGATGCACAGGCTCTCCCAACACCACCCCACGTGGCACAAAAAGGTCTTGTATTGGGTAGTAGGGCCACAGGGTCCACATTGGAGGATAGCTGTCATGGAGAGTGGCCAAGACCTGCTGGACTTTGCATGAGATTCAGAGACCATATTACTATAAGTTGTGTGAAAAACAGAAAAAAATGTGCTCACGATAAAATTATAAACAGAAATAACAGAGCAAACAATTTTGCTATAGCATAAACAATGGATAAGAAACCAATATTGTTATGAATAATTCAGTTCAGTTAGCTTGTAACAAAAGCTATGATGAGTTTGCAAATGGATATTTATCCTTTGAATTATTTTTCAAATGCTTTCATTACTTTAATGAGTGACATTAACTAGACCCCACATAAAACATTTCCTTTAAATGATCTAGTAGCAATGACATACATGTTCTAAGAGACCTATTTTACTTTTATTGCAGACCAGGAACAAAGCTTTGATTTGTTTTTCAAATAGATAGTTACATTTTTATCAGATACAAATAAGTTTCACTAAAATGTGTAAAGGATGAAATTTCTAAATAATACACTTTCATAAATTATATTCAAATTATATTGCTAAAGTAAGCAGACTTTCTCCTGGGAAGGTCAACTATTTTATTTTCATCAAAACTGTTACATGTAGAGCAAGAGCCTTTTGTATATAATAGCGATCAATACAAATATATCTAGTATTGAGCATTAACTTATAGTATTTCATAAAACTGTTTTTTTTTCCTTTTTTTCAACGTCTGCCTTCCCATGCAATGACCTAAGATTTCATATCTGTATTGTTTTGGAAGCATTATAGCATAGAATAACAATGCTAATATCTGACCCAGTCAAATTGTACAAACTGAAAATTTGATGTATTTTGTACAATCACTCCTTACATCAATACCGTAATAATGCATTTTGGTCATAAATATTATTTTAAAAAGTCTATATTTATTAACATTTTTAAGGCACTGGATATACTCCTCTTTGGCCATCTTGATGATGTACTAATGAAAATTATGTCTGTTACCATATATACTCCTTCATTGTATTAATTCTTTATTATTAGGAATGGCTGACATATATCATAGACACTGCTCCTCAGGGAAAATAAGAAAATAGAATCCTCATTATCTCAACTTCATGATTAAATTTTCTGTCATATTATCTAAAATTTAAGTATATATGCTAAAACCAATTTTACTATACATTTGGAGACTCTAAAAATCTCTTACATTTAAAAGCACCATAAAGAGAATGAAAACATAAGCTATAAACTGGAATAAACTACTTATAACACACATGACCAGAAAAATATGTGTATCTTATATATATAAATATATATATATATATACATATATATATATATAAAGTATGTACAATTCGAAAACAAAATGTATCTTTTGATATCTCCTTTTATTTCTTCTTTGACCCAGTTCTTCTTTAGTAGCATGTTGTTTAATCGCCACGTATCTGTGGTTTTCCCCACTTTCTTTTCGCAGTCGATCTCCAATTTCAAAGTATTATGATCAAAGAATATGATTGGTATGATTTCAATGTCCTTAAATTAGCTGAGGCTAGTTTTGTGTCCCAACATATGATCTGTCCTTGACAATGTTCCATGTACACCAGGAAAGAATGTATAGTATGGTGTTCTACAATGAAATGCTCTGTAAATGTCAATATGTCTATTTGGTCTAACGTGTCATTTAAGGTTGATATTTCTTTATGAATTATCTGTTTGGATGATCTATTCATAGCTGTCAATAGCCTCTTTAGGTCCCCTACCGTACTTGTGGTTTTGTCAGTTTCTCCCTTTAGTCCTGTCCTTAAACTGTTCCAAAATGTTGAAGAAGAGGAAACACTTTTTAACTCTCTTTATGAGGCCAACATTACCTTGATACAAAACCAGGTAAGATTAATGCAAAGAAAGAAACTATGGAACAATATCTCTGGTGAATAAAGACACAAAACTATTAAACAAAATACTAGCGAAATGAATACAACAATACGTTAAAAATATTATACATCACAACCAAGTGGAGTTAATTCCAGTGGCACAAGGATGATTCAACATACACAAATAGCTCAATGTGCTACATCATATAAACAAAATAAAGGAAAGAATCATATGATTATATCAATAGATGCAGAAAAAGCCATTTAACAAGATAAAACATCAATTTATAATTAAGACAATAAAATGGGTATAGAAGGAAAATACTTAAACATAATAAAGGCCATATATGACAAACCCTTAGCTCATATACTTAATGGTGAAAAACTGAAATCTTTTCCTTTAAAATCAGAAAAAGACAGAGATGCCCCTTGTCACCACTGTTATGTTGACATAGTATTGGAAGTCCTAGCTAGAGAAATCAGGCAAGAGAAAGAAATAAAGGCATCCAAATTGGGAATAAAAAAGCTAAATTGTCACTCTTTGCAGATGACATGATTCTTTATATTGAACACCCTAAAGAATTCACCAAAAAACCTATTAGAAACAATAAATAAATACAGTAAAGTTGCAGGATAAAAAGTCCATGTACAAAAATCCATTACATTCTTATATACTAACAATGAAATTTTAGGGGAAAAAAATGAAAACAAGACAAAACAAAAACAATTCCTTTGCAATTGCAACAAGAAGAATAAAATACCTAGGAATAAGCTTAACAAAGAATGTGAAGGACCTATATGCTGAAAACTATATAACATTATTAAAAGAAATTGAAGAAGACACAAAGAAATGGAAAGATATTCCATGTTCATGGATTGAAAGAATCAACATAGTTAAAATGCCCATGTTATGCAAAGCAATATACAGATTTAATGCAATCCCCATCAATGTCCCAATGGTATTTTTTAAAGAAATAGAACAAAAAAAAATCATCAGATTTGTATGGAGTCACAATAGACCCTGAAAAACAAAAGCAATCCTGAGAAAAAAAGAACAAAGCAGGAAGTATCACACTCCTTACAAAGCAACATTAATCAAAACAGCATTGTACTGGCAGAAAAACAGACACATAAATCAATGGAATAGAATTGAGTATTCAGAAATAAACCCCCATATATATAAGCAGATAAATTTTGACAAAGGAGCCAA
This sequence comes from Rhinolophus ferrumequinum, assembly GCF_004115265.2. NCBI lineage: Eukaryota > Metazoa > Chordata > Mammalia > Chiroptera > Rhinolophidae > Rhinolophus > Rhinolophus ferrumequinum. The sequence goes on from NC_046309.1 coordinate 19,625,809, forward strand.
AAACATACAATGGACAAAAGAAAGCTTCTTCAATAACTAGTGCTGGGAAAATTGGAAAGTCACGTGCAAAAGAATGAAAGTAGACTGCTGTCTGTTACCGTGTACCAAAAAACTCAAAATGAATCAAAGACCTAAACATAAAACCTGAAACAACAAATTGCATAGAAGAAAGCATAGGTACTAAACTTATGGACCTTTGGTTCAGAGAGGATTTAATGAATTTGACCTCAAAGGCAAGGAAAATAAAAGCTAAAATAAATCAATGGGACTATATCAAACTAAAAAGCTTCTGCACAGCAAAACAAACCATCAACAAAACAATGAGGCAACGAACTGAATGAGAGAAGATATTTTCAAGCAACACCTCTGATAAGGAGTTAATATCTAAAAGATACAAAGAACTCACACAACTCAACAACAACAAAAAAAAAAATTTAATTAAAAACCAGGCAAAGAACCTGAACAGACACTTCTCCCAAGAAGACATACAAATGGCCAACAGATATATGACAAGATGCTCAACTTCACTAACAATTAAGGAAATACAAACCAAAAACACAATGAGATACCACCTCACACCTGTTAAAATGGGTACTATAAAAAGACAAGTAATAGCAAGGTTTGGAGAAGCTGTGGAGAAAAAGGAACCCTCATACATTGCTGGTGGGAATGTAAATTGGTACAGCTGCTATGGAAAACAGTATGGAGTTTCCTCAAAACATTAAGAATACAATTGTCATATGACTCAGCAATTCCTCTTCTGGGTATCTACCCAAAAAATCTGAACACATTTATCCCTAAAGATATATGTACCACTATGTTCATTGCTGCATTATTTGCAGTGCCCAAAATGTGGAAACGACCAAAGTGTCCTTTGATAGATGATTGGAAAAGAAGATGTGTCACATATATACAATGGAATGTTACTTGGCCATGAGAAAAGATAAAATACTGCCATTTGTGACAACATGGATGGATCTTAAGATTATCACGCTAGGTGGAATAAGTCACACCGAAAAAGTCAAGAACCATGTGACTTCACTCATATGTGGCATATAAAACTGAAAGCAACAAATGGACAAGACAAACAAACATATAAACAAAAACTCATAGACACAGACAACTGTTTAGTGGTTGGTTACCAGAGGGTAAGAGAAATGGTGGGGTGCTCAGAGTTGAAGACGGAAATAGGGGTCGAAAGATTAAAAAGAATAAAAAGAAAATACAGAATCCAAGCTGAAGAAGTCCATCCTTAACTTACTGAGATGAACTGGAGTTATGCCAGTACTCTAGCACAGAGAGAAGCAAAATGATTTTGCAAGCATTCTAAAATACTAAAAGTCAGTATTGGAATGCAAATCAATATTGGAATGGAATTTGAATGGATTTTTAAGACATTCTGAATTGACATACCTTGGAAAATAAATACTTTAAATATTTTTTAAATGCAATATAATAGTGGGCGAAGAAGGCAAGCACACAGATGTTTCACAGAAGAAAATACACAAACAATAAATAAATATTAACTATCTTAAGTGTAAATTAAAACCACAGTGAGATAGCCTTTTATATTCCTCACCTTGTTAAAAATGAAAAATTTTTAAAATATCACATGAAAAGATGTGAAGCAATTGTGATCTTTCATTTATTTTAATTAAAAGAGATAATCAATTATTAAATAATTTAATTGTAAATAGTATTATTTAAAATAATTGAAACAATTCACTAAAATAATTTAAAATAAACTGTAATGAGAATGTTCTCACAGTCATCATAGCAAGATTGAATGTTTCATAATCCTTCAGTATTGTGAAGAATATGATTTGAAACTAAGACCAATTATTGTTTATATGTAAGGACATAATGAAAATAACATATTTTTACACAGTCCTCATACATTTTTTAGAAATTATTGTAGACGAACTTTTAAAAATTCATCAAGTAAACAAGGGTGAAGTTCACTAAAAAGTGGATCCAACTCAGGAAAGCAGTGATGAAATGTTTCAGATTGACCATTCTGTAGGTTTAGAGTACAATCAGTCCAGATAATAACTAGAAGATGGAGAACGTTGGTAGGGTGGAAGTAATACAAGTAATCAGGATACGAGGTGGAGTTTTATATATACCGGGGGTGCCAAAAAAAAAAAAATGTATACAGATGACTTGCACTCATCTTTTGTTATCGGTATACATTGAATATTACAATTTTAAAACAGTTTTTTCCTTTCTTAAAATGTGTATACATTTTTTTGGCACCCTCTGTAGATACCATGACTTCAGGATATAAAGACTTATTATTAGGAAATAAGTAAATAAAGACAATTGGAAACTCAGGAAGGAAGGGGGACTTTATAAAGAACCACAGACCAAAGAAGAAGCACATTAAAATGTGTCCTGTCTTAGCAACTGATGAAATGTCAAGAGAAGTGAATCTATTTGGAATTAATTTGACACTAATTCCACTTAGGACAGTCCTTGGTTAAGAGGAACTAACTACATAGAAGAATGAGTACTACTAGCATAATTTTTGCGTGGTAATAATAATGTAAATGCTACATGTTGCTTTATTTTATTTTATTTTATTTACTTATTTATTTTACTTAGCCTAAGGACAGAACATAAATATCTTGGTGTGTAATTTTCTGATTAGTAGGTAAATGATATCAACCTTTAAAATGTAAAGGTGCAGGTAACGTAAGATACAGAACTGAAAGTGGAGTGTTCTGTAGAACTGCTGTTGCTCTTATTTTAGACGGAAATCAAGAGAAGTACAATGTAAAGGTAAACATCGGAGTATTAATATATTTTCTAAAAGTTTAAAGGTAATAGGAAACAAATTAAAAATAATTTTAACCTCAAGTGTTAGTCATTGATAGGAATGGAAAGTGGGAGTGGAAAATATTCAAAAAATTATTCAAGTCCTCATCTTTTGCTTTAGAGTATGAATAGATATCATATAAAGTTATGAGTAAAAATTAGACATGTGCAAAATAAACCACTGGTCCCAAAATATCTACTATAGAATCTGTAAATAGGAATCTTGTGGAAGCCGGTCTTTAAGATGGCAACCAAAGATTCTCACTTCCTGGTATTAACGTTGCTGTGTAGTTTCCTTCCACATTGAATAGTTGACAGATTCAATAAAATATTGTGGAAACAATGAATTGTGACTTCTAAAGCAACATCATAAAAGACATTGCAGCTTATACCTTTCTCTCTTGGATCACTCAACCTGGGAAAACCAGCTGTCAGTCATGCCATGAGAGCACTCAAAGACCCCCGTGAAGAGATCCATGGAGTAAGGTTCTAAGGCTTCTTGACAACAGTCAACATCATTTTGCCCTATCTTATGTCATGAGTTAGAGAAATAGAATGACTCCAAGTGGTCCAAACTAGTTAGTCACAGCCTCAGCTAATAATTAAATCTTATTTTGCTGCTCTGAATCATCATGTTTACATCCTCTCTTTGTCCCTGGAGAAGAGTAGGGATGTCTGGGACAAATAAGGATACACGAATCCCTAAAAAATTATCACCTCACTTGAATATTTATGTTTCATATGTGTCAGTATTAAAACAACATTTGGAATTCTTGATGGTCTATAAGTGTCATGAATTAAATATCTGTCACTACTCCCAAATATTTTGGTAATTTATATTTTGGTAATATTTTATGTGATTCTTTCAAATATATCTATGTATAAAGTGAGTATAAGCAATTCTTTCCATTATCCACTATCTTACAAGCTTTTTCTGTAAGTTCTGCCTTGAATTCATGTCCTTCTCTATGTGTTATCCCATGTTCATAAATTTAACAACTTCAATCATTACTTGAAGTTAGTTCCAATCTTTGTTTGTCATCCCTTATCAGCTACTCTCTGTACCTAAATAAATTCACAAATATGCTATCCCTGCCTTAAACACAGACATTCAAAATCTCTTGCCTTGTGATTTGAAATAGACTTCTCAGGAATTCATATTTTCTGTCCAGTCACAGAAATCCAGCAAAGTCAGCAGACCTAAATGCTATAATAATCTCCCACATGCCCTTGAAAACTCTTCAATAATTATCCTTTGTCTTTTTAAATAATGTCCAAACTTTTTATCAAGGTATAAAAAAATCCTATTTTTCCCTAGGCAACTTATCTAGAAGCATCCTCCCTTTCTTATACCCTCCTCACACTCAATATTCAGTTACTCACAACTAATTGACATTTACCAAAAGATTTTGTACTTTTGCCCTTCTCCCCTCCCGTCCCCAACTCCCCTCTCCTCTCCTTTCTTCTCCTCTCCTCTCCTCCACCAGAAAACTCCATCGATTCAGTAAGCATGCCAACATTTCTCATGATTTTTCTCCATTCCAGCCCACTCTAGCTATGTCATTCCTTTCTCTGTGTTCCCATTGCATGTTGTGCAAGTGTCTATCTAACACAGAACTATTCTTATTGTGATTTTCCCAGATTAGAATTTAAAGATAGGTATCACACCGTCAATGAATTCAACCAACATTTGCCAAAGTGCTCTGTCATGTCTGAGAGATTCCGGGACATAAAACACCTGCCCCAAAGAAAAAGGTAGCAAGAAGACAATTACATTAATTTCTGTGATAGTGAAACATGTGGAGATTTACAGGAGCATGACTGAGACATCAAGCAACACTTTCTAGGACAGATAACACTTGAGCTGAAATTTAGTCATTTTTGTCTTCATCACCAAGGACAAGGTCATAATTAATATTGAATAAAACCTGGAATGAATAAACACAGTTTATAGTACGCTTCATATAGAACATCTCTGAAAAGAAACCTTATTTTATTAACTCTGATGTCTGAATGATGTTCTTTAAAAAAAAAAAATGTTGCCTTTATTCACAAGCTCTCTCTCAGAGATGAATATCGCTCCACTTTGAGTTACTTTGAAGTAACCTGTTAGAACTTTAGGTACTTAGTTTTGTTATAGATGCTTCATTTTAACACAATTAGCCTTAAGACGTTTCAGAAAATTTAAAAGAAAAGCCTGTTTAGTTTTCTAATACTAATTTTAGATTGTGCCTATATTGATTATTTCCCTACTTGTTGATTTTTTAAAGAAAATAAATTATTCTACTCACTCTCCTCCTGACTCCTCAATTGCTCACAAGAGAGTAATGCATCATGACTAGAAGCCACTAATTAACACCTCTACAACACAGATTGATGAGCCATTGAAACTTCTCTGAAAGTAGGCTAAGTCTCTGGATCTGAATTGTCACAGTCATACAACTACTGACATGATGATCAAATTTCACCAGGTAATTCTAGCCCTTAAGTTTCTGGCAACATGCCAAACTTAGAAACCATTCATGGACTTTGCTACAATCATGAATATAAAAACTGTATTCGAAATTTGTATGCTATTAAAATCGTTTAGAACACTCACCTGGTGAGTTCATCAGCTTGTGACAAATAATTACATCACTTATATGTTTGTCAAAGTAATACATCACCTTCCTTCTGGGCAGCTCATGTACATCCTAATAAACCAAAATTATGTTCTACTCTGTTATACACACAAAAATGGAAAATGAGAAAAGGCAAGGCAGATGTATCAGTGGAAAATGAAAGAGTAAACACTCACTAAATGAACTTCTGACCAGAAGACAAGTGACAAAAGAAGTTTGTCACAGTAATAGTGTAACTGAGGTGTTTTCAGAGAAATAAGATATTTACCTAGAAAGTTTCACAAATATATTGTGGCTTCGATGGAGTATTTTGTCGTGGTGCTTTGCTTTCTGTTCACGATGTATGTATGTAGCTTTGCAGGACTCTGTTGGGTATTTGGAGGATGGTAATGACAATTTGATGTGAAGACAGTAAACTTTCTCTCACCCTACAAAGTATGCAGACAGGAGTTGAATCCTTGTCTTCAGAGGGAATTCCTTTTTTAACCCTAAATTTCTTTGGAGAAAGTAGGTAAGTATGTATGCTAAATTATGAAAGTTTTTATTGGCCAGACCCTAGTGAAATGATTTTCAGTTCTTAGAGTAGACTTGTTTTCTTTTTTCTTTTAAGGTAACGAAACTGTTAGACAATGAAAAAATATCCCCCTGTTCATAAGCACTATATTGTAATCAATGTATGCTATTAATCTCAAACCCTAAGCAAATTACAAGATTAAAGCTGGGACAGGAAGCAGAAGTAGTCAGGGATGAACAGTACAAGGATGCCTGAGCCATGATGGAATTGGCCCAGTAAACTGATCATTTTGGGCATATTTTATTGAAGCAATAACAGGAGCCGTTACCTCTAGTATCTCTTAATCCCACTCTGTAGATTCTAAAGCAAGGTGAGGACAAGTACAAAGTGGACCTGTGTTCATCTGCGGTTCTGTCCTAATTAGCAGAGTGTCGGGCACATCAAAGAAGAAACAATTAAACATGTTTTTAGAAATGTCTTCCATAATAAAATATGAAACACATTTCTTCATATCAATAATAAGCTAAATTATATTTCTTTGATCCATCTGTTTCATGTTTTTTTCTTCTAAGAAATTAGAGACGATGAATAACATGTGGTTATTTCTTGCGTATCTCAAGCTACTAGCTTCGTATGAAAGATTTAAATGCTTTAGTTCTTCAATAATTCTTTTTAATTACTTCAAAGGATTTGAAATTATGAACACAGTGTGGTAAAATGTATGTGTTAACCATCAGTTCTAAAAATTAGGTTTATATGTTGACTTTATGGCAAACTAGTTGAATGACAATTATAGCTAGCATTTGAAAATAGATGTGGATGAATATTTTATTGTTGTCATATTTAATGCAATTATATAAATGTGGCAGCCCATCATATTCTTAAGTTTTCTGATTATGCAGTATTTCAGATGCTTGGGTCTGTTGGATTCCAGACATCATCAAGATTATTTTTTATAATAATTCAGTATGGTCTTATTTAAATTTAAGTAAGCACTCTTTTAATTTTAAAGCTTATTATTTTATTTTTGCTCTGGTTAATCTTATGGTGGTATTTTTAAACTTAGAGAGGACTGAAAATAGAGAGGGGAGAGTACTTTTTAAAATATTATAAGATAATCTAGTAACTCATTTTTGTTTCATATCTTTGCCACATCTTGTAAAAAGCTGGAGAATTACATCATACCAACTGAAGTATATAAAATATTACTTGAGCTTCAAAAAAAGAAGTATTATGCCTTATTCTTTATGTTTAACATTTTGAAATATCCAACAATCCTGGTAATACCTTGTAAAATTTATGACAAAACGTAAGACTAACTTTTCTTCAGTAAATTAGTAATTTGTAGATAGAAGTATCTATTTACAAAAGGAAATATTTTTTCCTTATCCCCTGTCTCTTAAAGGTTGTTACTCAAGTTTATTTTTCTGTAACAACTTTCACTTTTTAACTATCCATATACGCTATTAGAAAAGCAACATACATACAAAAAAGTAAAGAATTTATTATCCGCTTCATTGTGAATCATATATAATGCTTATGCTGACCATATACTTGTATGTACCTACCTGTTATGCATAAGTTGTGAAATATCCTTTGTAATCTGCAGGATAATTTTTATACTTTATGTATACTTTCAAACCATAGAATGTATAACCAAAAACTGCTGAGCAATTATTTGGGCTTGCATATGATTACATTGTAATTATAAGCCTACCTATATATTTACACAGCAATCTTTTCTGTCTTATTTCAAATTATACTTTATTCAAACTTCCTTAATTTTTACCCAAAGTACTTTTTCTGTTCCAGGATCACATCCAGAATACCACATGACATTGAGCCATTATGTTTCCTTAGGCTCCTCTTGGTGGTGACACTTTCTCAGACTTTTCTGCTTTTTGATGACCTTGACAGTTTGAGGAATAGGTCAAGTGTATTGTAGAATGCCTCTAAATTGAGTGAGGGCTCATGTTTTTCCCTTATGATTAGATTGGAGTTGTGAGTTTGGGAGAGGAAGATAACAAAGTCAAATGTCATTTAAATCACATCATATCAAGGGCATCTACTATCAAGATGACTTACCATTGTCAATGCTAATTTTGAGCACAGGGCTGCTGTAGTGTCTACTGGTTTCTTCATTGTGAAGTTCCTCTATTTATTTACTCCCATTCCACGCTATTCTCCTTGGAAGAAAGTCACTTCACAGCCCACTCTTAGTGAGTAGTTATCCTCATCAATTGCCTTTTCTCTCTAATATCAACTAGATCACTAAAATCAGTTTGAACATAATTAAGTCCCTCCCAATTGTATATTGTTCATTTATGGAAATGTGTCTGTACACTCACATATGGGCGCACACACAGTGATTTCATTTCGGCCAATTCTCCTTTCCCTCTCCTCTTCTACAACCCAAATTCTTGAAAGGTTTACCTAGCTTCCTCCTTTGAACATGTACAGGCAGTCGTCTTCAAAAAAAAAAAAGGATATGTGAAACAAACTTTACACATTTCTATTAGCTCTAATAGCTCTAACCATACCACACGTACAAAATTTTTGAACATACGGGTCATCTCTCATCAGCCACCTGACACAATCTCCCCATCAAAAATACTGACCTCAAATAATTTCCCCCAGGCAAAAGAAGCTTCTGTAAATGATCAACCAGTCTGGAACACTCGAAGTTCCCTGAGAGAATATCGTATATAATATTCAAGCATCTCCAATACTCATACACACATTTTACTTAAGTAATTACAATTCTTCAAAAACTCGCTCACTACCAAGTAAATTACAAAATATGGGTGCGCTAATGATGGAAGAGGGTGAGAGAACTGTAGTTGAGAGAGGAAATAAACTGACTTTTGAAGAAGGCTACTGAACAAGTCAGGCTTATCATCTGTTTTGCTTTTTAAAATATTGTCCTTGATTTATCTTGTTCTCCTTCTGGGATTACAATTATGCATAATAATAGTTCCTATCTTACTTCAGTTTTTTAAGTCTTATCTGTATACTCCTTTCAGTGTACTTCATCTATCCATGGTTCAGGGGTCAGCCAGCTCAATTAAGGGCACTTTACTGCTTTTGCACGCTGACAGTTTCAATTTAGAAATTTAGGTTTCTTGTTCTTCTTATTTGTTGCTCTTTCTCTTCTACCCTTCTCACTCCTTCTCTTTCTTTTTCTTGTTTTTCCTTCCCTTCTCTTCCTTTCTTTTTTTTTTTTAAGGGAAATTTATAGTGTTTGTTTGTTTGCTTGTTTGTTTGTTTTTTAATTGGGGAATATTGGGGAACAGGGTGTTTCTCCAGGGCTGATCAGCTGCAAGTGGTTGTCTTCAATCTAGTTGTGGAGCGTGCAGCTCGCGGGCCCATGTGGGACTAGAACAGGCAACCCTGTCATTCAGAGCTCGCGCTCTACCCAACTGAGCCATCTGGCCGCCTGCGTCCTCCTTCTTTTACTCTCCTTTCCCTCTTCATTTTTTCTTGCTTTTCAAAGTACTGTCCTTGATTTAATCTTACAGGTCCATTTATTTATTTACTTTCTAATATAATTTACTTAGGATGTGCATGTGTTTGTAACAGGACACTCTTCACAATACAAGATCTGCTGTAGTGCATAAAGTGAAATCCTTCTCCTTAGTAAGAAAAAGTAAAACAATAATTTCAAGAAAAAATTTGTTTATTCTAAAACATGTTTCATAATAAGATTTTCATCCATGCCAAATAATCATAATGAATTTATAATTAATTTGTTCTATCTTAACATACAAGGACTCTTATTTAGCTTGAAATGATCATTTTTTAAAAATATCTCTTTACTCTGATTTTTTCAGCATTTGTTCCCACAAAGCTATTAAGTATTTATTTTCTCACTATAGTTCACTTGTATTTCTGGCATTTTGTTTCTCTGATAAGAAAGAAAGAAAAAAAACTACATATAAAACCTTTTAACTTTTTTTCTCAACCATTACATACACAACTTCCTTTATGGCTAAACTTAATTTGTAATGTTATTTTATGTATTTGTTGAACTCATTTAATGTTGTTTCCAAAGCTTCACTTCATATTTTTTGACAATACATTTGGGCGTTTTCTTTCCTGTTGCTGACCACAATCATTGGAGACCTGACTGCTACAGAATATCATTTTTGAGAGCAGTAAGATATTATATAGGAAATGTGGGTTAAAGCAATATTTCTGACAATGAACCGTGATTATCTGCGGAATGTCTGTTTGAGAGCATGAGACAAATTTTTTCTAAGCTTTTCCTATTACAGTACATAAGACCCAGGCTTTCATCTTAGATATTTGAAGTAAAGAATTGCTACAGATCACATTACTCAAAAGGAAAAAAATATATATATTTTCCTCAGTGAGGCCAAAATATTATTAAAGTCACCTACACCAGTACCAAGATTGCTTTTCTGTCTGCTCCCAAGAGGCTAGCCAAGATGAAAAAAAGATACACTCTTAATAACAAAGTGCCATAAAATTAGACCTCAGGTTTTTTTGGTTTTGTTTATAACAACTAAGATAAATTCATATCAAATTATACCTATGAAAAATGCTTCTATTAAAGTCATGACTCTGATTTTACCTCTATAAATTTAATGTTTCGCTCAGAGATAGTAATAATATTGGCGAGATGGCAAATTTTATATTTCTAAAACCATTGCAAATTTATTTGCAGTTTAAAATTTTAAAATAAATGTCTTAATTTAGAAATACAATTTTAAGGATTTAATGATGCATTTGCATTCATCAGATAGCATGAATAAATGAGTGAGTATTTATAAATGTTATAATGTTTTATAAAATGACATGTCTTTAATTATAGTACCCTGTCTGATCAGAATTTAAATACATGTTGAGTTTTCCAACACACTTAAAATATATGTGTCTGTATATGCTAATTAAACATCATTATATGCTAATTACTCATATATATTAGTAAGTATGATGTGATTGAACCAAGACTATGTAGGAAATAGAGATAATATAATATCAAAACATGTGAATATTCTTGCATGTGAACATTTTACTTCAAAAATTATTGAAATCTACATTTTTTCAATTTTAAATAATACTATATTTAAAAAATATTATGTACATATATTCCCCCTTGTATATGTTTAAATAAAACCTTCAGCAACATTTGTTATATTTATTATGTTTGCAAAGCCTGCTGTTAGATATGGATACAATAAGGAAGTCCTACTCTTAACAGATTTAGACTCTTTTGGGTGAGATGGAATACACAACTTAAGACACTTCATGGACGGTGTAGATGCCTGACCACTGCACTGTACACCTGAAGCTGAGCTGAATAATATTGTATGTCAACTATAATTTAATATATATATATGTGTGTATATATATATATATATATATATATATATATATATATTCACAGGATGTGGAATACAGCATAGGGAATAGAGTCAGTGGAACTACAACAACTATATACGATGTCAGAGGGGTAATAGATTGGGCAGGGGGGTTATCACTTTGTGAGGGGGGAAATGTGTAACTACTACATTGTTTTGTACACCTGAAACTGAAAAAAAAAGTCATTAAAACCTGCTTAAGGAACAGCATATAAACAAGGGATAGCATTTTCTTTCAAACTAAATACATTAATGTTGAGTCAATACCATGATAATGAGTTTCCTTATTATGGTTTAGTTAATCAGGGTAAATTTATTTTTAAAATTTGTAGCATAATTCATAGCTACTTATGAGGAGAAAGTATTCATTTTCTACTTAAAACAAACTTTTTATAAGGGCAGATCTTAGTCACCTATTGCCACAATTATCATATGTAACAAACCACTCGAAATCGCCATAATTTATAACAACAAAGTACTTCCAAGACTGCAGGATACAGACCTATACTTTGGATTGACATGTTTTGACATTCTCTTCGGAGCAGCAGATAACTAATGCAGGTTTCTTCTTTACAGACCACAGTAGCACAAGCAGATAAGCAGAAGCATACAAAAACTCTTAATGCCTTGGCCAAATTGACAAAATGTCACTTCTGTCCATAGCCCATTGACAAGGTGGAGATATAACAAAGTGGAGAACTGCTGTGCCCAACAGATTGAACAGACAACACATAAACATAGACGTCATGGCAATGGTTTTGTTCCTGAACTTCTCAGACACATTGCCTGAAGTTTCTCAGAAATACTATTTGAAGGAACATTTTGAGGCTAGAGTTCCTGCATAAGGTCAAGAATCATAGTAATCAGGGTTACAGAAGTAATTAATTGATTGGGAATGGTCATTTTATGCTTACAACAATCTACAATTACGGGAAAATTTCATGCTATACTTAGAAGATTTCACAATTATGTTTTTTAACCTTCTTTTCATTCTGGAACTTTCCTTAGAGTTGAAGGCTCACACATTGTTTATATCCAGTTCCAAGAAATGTCAAGTCTGTCAAGAATCAATTGTTAGAGACTGGAAATTGTGGTCGTTAATTTTATGTGTCAATTTGGCCTTAGGGGGACCAGATTATTATTAAACAATATAGTACCAGCTACTTGTCTTTCAGTTCAACATGTGGAGAGTTGTGAAACAGGAGAATTGTGAAAGCAAGATCATTTTTTTTGAAGCATCTCCTTATTAATTGGATTTTGATTCTGCTATTGCTAGCTTTCAAATGCCATTATCATATTTAAATTACTCTGGGATTAATAAGTATTGGAAAAGAGATGCTGGCAGCCATTATATATAATGCCTTGGAAAGGAATATTATGTCATCATTGGGAGAGAAGTCCAAAACTTATATATGTATATAAATGGATATATAAGTATACCAACAAGATAGTTATATATATGCATTAATTTCAGAAATAGCTCATTACTAAGCAAAACAAAATATAACAGATAATGAGAAGCTATATTGTAACATCTAGTTATAAATAAAGAGTAAAATACAGGAGATTATATCATAAACTTCTTTCCATTTTACTTATGAAAATAAAGCTATCTGGTTGTTTTTCCACTTTGGTTTCATTACTTATTGCTTAACTAGTCACTTCGCTTTCACTAAATACAATCGATCAAACATATGTAGCTGAGAGTTATTAAAAATCATCCAATCTGCCTGACCCTTTACTTTATAGATGAGAAACCCTTGTCCAAAGAAGTTAATTGAAATAAAAACTGTGTTTAGCTAATGTCTGGGAGAGAAACCTAGTGTCTTAATCATAGGTTCATTGTTCTCTGTAATAGCACACGTTAGGAATCTGAAATAGCCGCCAGAGGATGAGTAAATGAGTAAAGATAAATTTAATTATCCTCAAATTAGACACTGAGAATAATTGATCTGTATAAAAAATATAGGCAACTACACGTATTGACCACTAGAGTACACTAGGCAGTATAAAGAACAACAAAATAAAAGTGACACAGTCTGTGTCTGGGCAAGGGATATATGGGGAATCTGTTTACCTTCCCTTCAATTTTTCTGTGAACCTAAAATTGTCTTAATAAAAAGAGAAAATGACATAGTCAATTACCTGAAAACCGATAATAAAACAACTCAAATAAATGTTAGCTAGAATCCTAGACAAATATGTGGTAAGCAGTCTACTACAGCAACCCAGTTCAAGCTCTAGAAATTCAGAGAAAGAAAACAATCATATCCGAAGAGCAGAAAGAGACCAATGATCCTGGCTGAAACGTTAGGAAGAACTTTCACAAGTGGAAAGCACACGTGGAAGAGAGGAATCTGGTGGAGAAGCACACTACTGAAACACAGTACCATCTTTCATTATTCTGTGGTACTAAGACTGTATTAATCTTAGAATTAAATACAGAGAATAAATTATCACGTGTACGAACCTTATAGGAGAACTTGAACAGAAATGGAAACTACACCTAGTATTTTACAATAACAATGGTTACAATTTTATGAGACCTATCATGGAGCAAACGTTCAGAGTTTATTGATATGGAACAAACCACCCACCAACAAAAACAATCTATTCTTTTTTCTGGTGGGTTGACTTGGGTCCAGCTGGGTGGTTTTCCTGCTCCATGTGCTTCAGCTATGACTGCAGTTATCTGGATGCTCAATGGAGCTGCAACATCCAAGATGACTTCCTCATAGAGTTGACAGTCGGTGTTGGCTGTTGGCTGGAAGCTCAGGAGCAGAGCATTTTGCTTCTCCTTCACAGAAGCTCTCCTTGCGGCTTTGGCTTTCAATAGCATGAAAACTGTGTACTAAGAAGAAACAACCCATGATTCAGTTATCAGCGCTCTAGATTTAAAACTAGTCTTAAAGGAAGTTTTTTCTTTAATCTGCAATTAATGTTCTTGGTATTTTTTTACAAGTTTACTTTAAAACAAAAATATCCCTTATTCTGTGATTTTCTCAAAACGAGTCTATTTTTTCTTCTGTCTTATCTCATCACGTACAAATTCCATTGGTTCCACTGGAAAATTTTAATTAGTAATGCAAAGTAGAATCCTCCTAAAATTTAGTTACTAAGATAACTAAAATTATGAAACTATATATGCTTTTCTGTACTAAAAATATATTTGTGAGACCCATGTATATTTTCTTGTATTATTTATCCCCAAATGAGACGAGGGGCATATCAGACTTTTTTGTAATAATTGAGAAGAGGAGATGCAATTTTCTTGGTCTTCCTTATGTTCCAAATGATTGCTTTCTTGTCAGTCCTTCCTTATTCTATTGGTCGTGCATCTTTATTTTAAAGAAGGAGGGACATATAATACTTTTAGTTCGGTTTAGCAGTAGTATATTCATTCCAATGTATATTTACATGTATCTAGGTTTTGTTTAATTTTTAAAAAGAAGCAGAGTAAACATACTTTTTAAGTGAGAATGTCTATTCTAGGTTCCTGTCTTTATATTTCCCCTCCTTTTTTTTTCCTTACCATTCAGCTCTTCTTAGCCTCTTTTTGTTCCTTTCTAAATAATTCCATTTTGAAATAAAACAACACAACTATAAATGCAGAGCTCTAGAATCAAAGAGGTGCATAAGAATATTGTGAATATGTAGAATATCCTGTATTCAAAAAGCATTAGGAATTCCAACACCTCTGATTAACAATGATTTGTTGGGAAGGAAGCAGGTATTTGAGTGACTTATTAAGAAAATTGCTTAAAGCAAAATAATAGTACAAAGGTATAATTCATATATATGTAATCTAAAAATACATGCTCAAATACACCCACTTAATACAGAAAAATTTTCTGTATGATCCAAAGGAACTTACTAATATTAACTGAATTTGTATCTCAACTTCCTCACAACTTGTTGCCAGAAGCTGTATATGTAATGTTTTGGGATAAAAATCTAAAATCAGAAATACCTAATTTAACTTCGGTTCAATATGCCATTGGATTAATAGTCAAGAATTTATTATTTGATTGCCAAGATACACAATCTATCTTAATCATTATTTAACTCTGCAATTTAGGCAAAGTTCCTAAAATCCCCATTCTTCAGTTTTCCTCATATGTAAAGCAGAGAAATTTAAAGTAACTACCTCAGGGAGTGTTGGTGAGTGTTCAATATGATAGTTTATATATTTGAATAGGGTCTGGAACATCTGTAATTGTTCAATAAGTGAATAATTATTATTATTAGCTATGCTTAAATTGCATGCAGTTTAACTTTTAGTTCTTCATTAGTGCTCACCGTCTGTTTTTATTCATTTTTATTCATAACCTAGCATATTTACTTGGGTTATGTATTAACTTCCTAGGACTTTGATAACAAAGTACATTATTTGGCTTAAATAACAGAAATGAATTTTCTCACAATTGTGGAAGCTAGAAATCTGAGATCAAGGTATCAGCAGATTTGGTTTTTTCTGAAGCCTCTCTCTTCAACTTGAAGACAGCTTTCTGGTTCTCCCTGTATCTTCACATATCTTCCTTCCGTATACACCTGTATCCTACTTCCTCTTATTATAACCACACCAGTCATTAGATCAGGGCCCCCCCCAAATGACCCCATTATAACTTAATCACCTCTTTAAAGACCTTATCTCCAAGTACAATCACCTTCTGAGGTACTGGGGGTTAGAACTTCAATATGTGAATTTTTTTATGGGGGAGCGGTGAGCAGACACAATTCAGCTTAAAAAAATTGCATTTGAAATCATTTTACATTTTTTAAAAATAATAACTTTTTAAACTTGTTTATCATGAATACTTACGGCTCTCAGTTTGTTTAAAACTTACAAATTCTATTATTTCCCTAAATAATGTATTTGATTTTACCCCACACATACCAAAGAGAATCAATATGTACTGAAAGCTGAAATACGTAATAGGGAAAGAGAAGGTTCAGAACACATCTAACAGAACACCAATTTATAGCCCCCCACCACCCCCTAAAAGTGCCCTGCATTGGTTTGGTCACAAACTAATATAATTTCTCCATTGTCAATAGCTCCATCCAGCAAGTATGTTGCATATCTCCTTAGATGCTTATTAAAATTTACAGAAAAATTAATCTTTGAAAACTCAGCAAATTACTAAAAAAGTGAATTAACATAGAAGTTACTTAATTTTTAATAGTATTAGATTTTATCCTTTAAAGACTTTTAATAACTTCAAGAAGGTTACTGTTTTTTTGTTGTTTTTTTTCTGAAGAAATCACATTATACTAACAACAAATACCTCCTTAAAAATCTTATTCTACAGTGAAGTTAAATTCTGTTATGTTGTAGTGAATGGAAATCACTTTCAGAGTAAGTCAGCTCAGACTATAGCCACCACTTATCACTCAAATATGATCCTTTAGAACTTTTATTCTTTTCAAGAATCTTATAGAACTTGAAGATAGGAAGAAAATATTATATAAAGTATATTAATATCAATATATTAATATTAATATATTAATATTATAAAATAATATATAAAATATTATATAAATATTCTTATTTATATTCTTGACTTAGCAGATAAGTCAACTAAGCCATTGAGAGTTGCACAAAGAGCCTAAACTAATAGAAGGAATTTTTTGGAAATCCTCTATATCTTGGAATTGAAATCCTTATTTATTTATTATTTATTTACTTATTTATTTTGCCCCTCATACTCCTCCCTCATACCAGCAAAACTTCCTTTTCTTTGCCAAATTGCTTACAGGTACACAACACCATGAAGTACTATCAAAGTAGCTCAATGGAACAGCTCTAGTTCCACAAGGAACTGAAAAATCATCCTGGGTGGTGTTTGAACACTATTGGCTTGGCCTGAGATTTGATTTCGCTATCTCCCCATATCCTATGCCCACCAGAACTCGCTGAATCAATTTCCATTCACAATAATATTGCATGTTTTTCATTTCCATTCACAATAACATTGTATGTTTTTCAGAGACTTTGGTGTTTTAATAAGTATAATATCACCAAGTATTAGTGCAAATGGCCTGCAATCATTTAAGATAAAGAGATTAAGAAGGTATCAAATACACTGGGTGTTGAAGTCAACTGTAAGTTCCTCAAATGCTTCAATGTACACGCATGTTCCTGAAAATAAGTTTCCGCGAATCTAGTACAAAGTAGTAAGCAAAATATTTGAGGAAATGATTTATATGATCATGTCTTATGCATTCATCCTCTTTGGTATGAATATTAATGATGCTGTAGCTCTTAGTTTCACCACAGTGAGTAATGGTTTTGTGAAGTAACATGATTGAGAAACTATTAAAGTAATTGAAGTATTGGGCAATGAAGCAACAGCTGGACATTACTAATTATTAGAGTCGACTCAATGTGACTTTTGTGATAAATGAATGTCAAAGTGTCTTTGTTAATTTCTGTCAAAATCTTTTACATCCCATTCAAAATTTAAAATAGCAACCTTCATATAGAAATAGGATCACTCCCAATTTTTATCAGTAATAAAGGCCTAACGATGGTGAACCTAATAGAAGGAATGGGGTATATTGGCATAATAACACATCCTATCCATTCTTGTCTTCAACCCCTTCGGTTTACATTGCCCTACAGAGTTTACCGATGAATACGTCACTTTTCTTTTTGACTTGTAAGGTAGCTAACTATTCATATTCAGTCAAACTTGATGCAATTTTACTAAATTATTAGTAAATTAAGTCTGGGAAAAACAGGAAGAGGAAAACTAAAGTTACAAACACAGGTGAAAATATAGCATGTAGGTAAAGTATATACTGAAATTCAATGGGAGAAAACACCCTCTTTATTTGTAGGAAATAAAGATTAGAACACTAGAATTTGTTTTATTCAGTAGTATTTAGTAAAGTTTACTTAAATATTTCTGGTTCATTGCCAAGAAATCTTTAAAAGTTTTATATGTTAACTCTTAGGTTTGATGGAATCATAAATATCAATTTAATTTCCACCCCCACCCTCTATGCTATATTATTGAGTTTAACCAAATTGTCTCATTTGGTTGTTATAATGACTGATAGATGTATGTCTACAACAGATTTGCCTCATTAATAAATGCATACATAAACTCCAAATCATGATTTGTATTTTAATGAAAACTCTCTTATTAACTTTCAGCTTCTGCTTAAGCTAGTGAAACCTGGAAAGAATGTCATGAACAAGCTAACGACATTGAAAAGTTCTATGATCTACACTACCATAACGTTTCCTAAACGCACCTGATAGCTGAGGTCATACAGAAACTAACTACATGAAATCTAAGGGAAGATAAGCACCATCAAGGAGAGATGAGACAAAAGCACTGAATAACCTAGAGCAGGGCACAGAAGACAGAGCCAACTTACAAGTGATAATATGAATGAAATCAACTAACATTTTAACAAATTGCTAAAAGCCATAGAGCCCACGGGACAGGCAGACCCAAGTGGTATCTTTGGTGTTGTGTTGTCACACCTCCACCAGGAGGGGCTGATAAACCCGACCAAAATTTAGGAGATTTCTCATGGATTCGCATATCTCAATTATTCTGATAGTCAAAGAAAACCTACTCTTATGTCCTTTATCACCAAAAACGAAAACCAGAGCCTACTGGACTCAACGTGCTGGAGATAGTGCAAACTCTGTGATTGATGATTTTGCCAATTTCAGCCTACAGTAGAAGATAACCTCCACTTGGAGCCACCCTTTAGGAATTGGGACTTGGGGCTTCCCTGTCATGACTAACCGGTACCCTCATTTTGAAGTGCAGCTATTAGTGTAATACTGAACACATGTCAAAACTGCACGCCTGATCCACGGAGGACTTGTAAAACTCCAGCCTTACAGTCCCATTTTTGGGTGGGCCCATTCAGGTTCAATGACTCACAAAGTGGGAAGTGCCTCCAAAGTCTTCCATTGTTACAGAGAAATGGTATACTCAAGAATGCAGCCACCCTGCTCCCAGAGGCCTCTGTTTTTCTTCCAAGTGAAACTTTACCTCCATTCTGCCACCTAAGTATGACAAAGCAACTGGCTCATTGGACCCTCAACTCACCAAAACTCCACTCAATCAGAGTTCGCAAAGTTTTCTTAAAGGCCAGATAGTAAATATTTTAGTAAATAGGTGTGCAGACCATGTGAGCTCAGTAGCCACGACTCAGCTGTGATGCACAAAATCAACCATAGACAATACATAAACGATTGGGTGTGTCTGTATTACAATAAAATTTTATTTACAAAAACAGTTAGTCTGCCCATAATGTAACTCAACTCCTGCCCTGAGCACCACGTCTTCATTCATTGACAGCGTAGCACAGGAGAGAGAACTACGCAGAGCCAAAAGCAGACATGGGTAGAACTCGGACTTGAAGCTATTGATAATGAATTAGCTGTTTGGTTTTTTTAATTGGAAAACTATAGGTGGAAAATTATGGAATTATTTGGCAATAATTTAGATAGCATAGAAGAGGGGATTAGAAAACTGAACAATAAGTCAACAGAATATTTATATTAATGCAAGGAAAAGAACAAGAATTGCTTAAGAGACAGATAAAGCTTGATGAAAATGTGTTAGATACATGCAACTGTAATCCCAAAGTACAGTAAAGAGAGAATTGGCATAATTGATATTTGAGAAAATATTTTCTGAGAATTTACAAATATTGATGAAACACATCAAGTTCTTCAATAGCTCTACGGATTCCAAAAAGGATAATGAAAAGACAACCTCAATGAGGCACAACATGAAAAATTTGCTGACCAACTAAGACAAAGATAAAAGATAAGCATCTTAAAAGAAACTTGAAAAAAAAAAAATTATGGTCCAAGCAAAAAATAAATAAATAAGTCAGCTAACTTTTTAATAGGAACAAGAGAAGCTAGAAGTCAATCGAAAGTCATCTTTAATGCATTCGATTGTTGACTGTTTTCCATGGCTCTTGGCTCCTCTTTCTGGGAGATACTTTTTCTATTGTCTCCTTGGCCACATATGAAGAGGGAAATGGAAAACATTCTTTTATGGGAAATGAGCAGCAGGATTCTATATTTTTTTTTCTTGTCAATATATGGGTGTAGGCTCAAGGATTAGTTCGTCTCCAAAAGCCAGCCTATTTTAATCCAAGATATTGACTCTTTTGACAGTAACTTTCTCTCAAAAACACAGTTGTTTCTACATCTATTTCATTATACTTAGCTCCATGAGTACATAGTTTCACACAGAATCATTTTTGAGAACTGCTTCTCCCTTTGAAATTATTTGAAGGCAACTTGAGTTTATCCAGCTTCCCTGAGAAACACAAGCCCTTATTTTTTTCCTCTAGTAAATTTGTCCTACTGGAAGAAGAAAATTTAATTCACTTAATCATTGTAACGAGGATTTTGAAAGTCAGGCCATCAAGAGGTTATTTTTGGTATTGAAGCTATATTTTCAGCATGTTTTCTTATAAAAGTCATGTATTGATTTTATATTTGAATACTAGACTATGAGAAATAGATGAATCTTACAACTCTGAAAGTCCAAGAATTTCTGGTTTCTGTAAACCCCCTTTCATTCTCATTTGAAAAATAGTTAATTTGAAAATTTTTACTGAGTCTCTTTCTCTCTCATTCCTTGTACACTACAGATAACTTACCAAGACATACCATCACCATCTGCTTCCTAACTGATTTATTAAAACTACAACTTCATAGGCACAGAAGATATCATTCAAATATTTGCAGGCAAAAAAAAAATATTCCCCAATGTTTTACCACAGATTAATGTGAATTACCGTTTTGTCATTTTTCCCCCTAGCCACTATTAACAGATTGCTATCCTTTAGACTTCCGCTACCAAACCCAGTGCTATATAATATACATTTTTATTTTTTTATCAAGGAAACTCCACTTCTATGTCTATGTTAGCTTCTGCTTGGTTACAATGTAGTAACAAGTCAAAATATTACAATACAAGCAAAAGTCTTAACAAAAGGTGATCACTTGCTCACAACATGTATCCTTTGTACATCGGCTTGTGGGTTGTTCCTATAGCCTATAGGTCTCCTAGGGGTTCTGCTTCCTATATTTAAACCATATTGAGATAGAGGCTAAAAGAGTATTTCAGATCTGGGACATGACATCGTCATGACAGATGGTAAAGAGCACAAGAGATAGTTCCTAATGCCTCTCCACAGAAGTAGCTTTAGTAATTTACACATGTTGAATTGGTCGAAAAGAGTGAAAGGGCCATGCTTGCTATCAATCAATTGGAGAAGAAGTCTTTAAAGGCCTCTGTTCTCAACACTAATGTTACTGTAATTAGTACTTCCCCACTTTCATGCCAAATCCCCACTTAAATATACCCATTAAAGGCTATAAATATTTTACGAAGTAAATATGAGAAGAGTATCATGTAATAAAATCCTGAGCTATACACAGACAAATTATCGATGGCTTCGATTTACCTTCAGTCAAAGACAAACTACATGATATAGAGGACCAGTTTGCCATATCCCTATGTAAGATGTTCAAATGAGACATTTTAAATAAGAAAAGACATCATGCACATTAAAGGGGATACTTGAATAAAGAAACCCTTAAGATCTTATAGATTACAATATAACATGGAGCAGGATTTGCTAACAACCAATTAGTTTGCTTGCTGGAACCTGATAAAGAAATAATTAAACTGACATTTCCAGAGATTGCATGTATTTCTCTATGATCTCTGGTATAAAGAACCTACTTTATAGAACATAATAAAATTGGAATACAAACATTGAAAGCTAAGATACAGATGGAAATTCAAAGGCGATTTCCTTTATCTGGTAAGCCAATTATATTATTTCATTGCCACATTTCTACATTTAGGATTCAAGGATAAACCGTTTTTTTTCTTATTTGACAAGATAAAGCAGAAAATACACACAACATTATTGGAAATAGAAATAATAAATGAGAGAATAAATCTCAAATCTCCTTCTGAATGTATTTAGACAGTATTTTTCTCTGTCCAGTATCAAAGCTTTGGTTTGGAGGACTGCTTTGATTAAGTCGTCGTCAGCATTGTAATCTTCAAAGCTAGTAAATAAATCTTCAATCAGAGACAACTAGAGAGGATAGGATCAACCTCACCATCATCGGAAACATATTCTGACAAATCTAGGCAACAGTATCTTCCTCCTCCAGGTAACTTAGGTAAAAGTGAACGCACATCTAGTTGTGCAAAGAAGGGACAGAGTGAAGACACCAGCAACATAACTACTGAAAGCATGATTGTAAGACTACATTCGAATGTTAATAAAATGATAGATTATTTTGTTATCCTCATTCTACAATGGTGATATTTACCTACTGAATAACATGATTTTAACACTTGCCAGTCAGCATTTGGCTAAACTGTATATTTGTTGGACCTATATGAAATTCCAACATGATTCATTGCATATTTATAATTTGCATACCTGCATAACTAGTTTTGCTCGAAATAACTTTTTTTAACCTCAGACTTATTTAATTGACAAGAATGCTCATGAGCAAATCAGCCATATGCTACATTTGCCACTCTCTCACATAATTTTGGTTTTATTTCATCCCTTACCACTTATCCCCTTTTTTTCCCTGCCCCTATCACACTCACCTTCTTACGCTTGGCTTAATAGGCTATGCTCTTTACAATCTTAGTTCTAAATATTTCTTCTGGTTGAAATACAACTAACTTCCCCAAATATTTGCTTGGTTTTATACCTCACGTTCCTTAATCGAATCTCACTTTTTAAATGAGATTTTAACAAAAACTCACCCTCAGCATGTCTGATTTCCCCCAACTCTTATCTATATTTTCTAATTTTGTATGGCACTGATCACCTACTGAGATACACTTACTTTACTTGTGTGTGTGTGTGTGTGTGTATATTGCCTGCTACTTTCCCTCACTTCAAAATAAGTTCTTCAAGGGCAGGGATCACGGTCTGTTTTCTGCCTGGTGCATAGTTGTTTTTCAATAAATATTTCACAAACGAGTCAATAAGTCAGAAAATAGGGCTTCGAGTATCATCATGTCTGAAATAGAGATTATACTGCTCATAATTCACCCACTTTAAAGAGCTTACTTCTCTATAAACACTTTAAAGCTGTAAGCAGAGTTCCTGGATAGATGCCAATAACACAGATTTTACGTAAATATGTACGGATGATTAAGTAACTTCTTCAACAAAAAGAAGATGAAAGGATCCTAACTAGCCACATTCTCCCTCCACCCACCACCCTCTGGTAGATATATACTAAAATGTCACAATTTAAACAAATTCATGAGGAGATGGTGTCATGCGGGGGACCCTGCTCACTGCGCCATTTGTCATGCAGGGTGCATGCGGGGTCTCTGGTCCCGCTCCCCACATAAGAATGCAGGACATGGTGAGGCCAAAAAGGAACACCCACGGAGCCATAGATAGGGGAGTCATACCACTATAGTCTACAACCCCATTTTTTTGCTAGCATAGCCACAGTAGTTATATTAGTGGCCAATGGCTCACTGGTTACAGCTGTCGGCCAATTAGCCACAGCTGATGGTCATCCAATCACAGTTGATGGCCATTTACTTCCTGAGCCAGCACCTTTCCACGTGAGGCTGAGAGCCTGGAAACTGCACTCCTGGCTCTGTCCCCACAGATGGCTTTGATTAATTTATTTTTAAATTTACTTTATCTTAAGTCTTTTTGGTGGCAACAAGGTTGTTATATGAATTCAACTCTTTTCTTTCACACTGGGGGAGCAAAATCCTAAGTGAAAACGAAAATAATTATTTTTTTTTTACATTGGAGTTAAATGATATGAAAAGTTCCTCTATAGATAATAGGCATGGTACATTGCTTTATGCTAATGATAGTAATAATGCAAAGCAGGCTTTTATGATATTATAAAAAGACTGACTTAGGACTTAGTTATCTCCCCCATGCATACCCATCATAACTTTTGAAGTGAGAATTTTATTTCATAGAAAAATGTGGGTCTATTCACAAAACATCCACTTTCAATAAATTTGGATACTGCTCTCTCTAATATCAATAAACAATTTTGTGACAGAGCAGGTTGGGAATGTAGAATCTGTATTTTCCTTACTGCACAAAGTTTCTGTGTTTCCTACAACATTGATAATTCCATACGGGTAGGCATTGCATCTGCTGTGTTTCTGTCTGAATCAATCAGGACAAACTGGCAAGGACTCTCATGGCTATTATATGTTAAATCAGGAACAATATTAATCTTATATACTCGCATTTTGGCATCACTTGTATTTTAGCATACAAACTTCACATTAATATTGTTTTCTTGAAATGAACTGTAGAAGTTGTATTTAGGAAGGGATACAGTGTACACTACTATATTCTGCTTTTGCAACTCATGTGCTTCATCATTTATATATATCATTTAACTAGCTATCCCCAAATTAGGATAATATCCACCTCATAGGACTGTCATTAGATTTAAATGGGTTGAACCTGCTAAGACACCATACAATAAATATGCAATAAATATTAGTTGATATATAAAATTAATTTAGACAATTGTATACAAAGTTTGAAACAATCTTTTGGGACTCCATCATGCAGACCAAAGGATAAAACACTACGTAGGACAAATTGGAGCATTCACAGACGTTAATACTAAATCTAACTCAGTGTCTTTTCTCTAGGTAAATACACCCATGTGAGCAGACTTAGACCATTTGTCTTCTGAAGACGCCCTTATGACCCCTCTAATTTCCACCACTCCAAAGATAATATCCTACACATTAGTTTTCTCTTTTAAAAATGGAATCCTAACATACACACTTTGGTGTCTGACTCCTTTTGATCAATACCGATCATCACACAGGAGTTTTAAATTATAGTTGTCGTTCATTTTTTTAAATTAAATTTATTGGGGTGACATTGGTTAATAAAATGATATAAGTTCCAAGTGTACAATTCTATAATACATCATCTGTATATTGCGTTGTGTGTTCACCACCTGAAATCAAATCTCCTTCTGTCGCCATATATTTGACCGCCTTTACTCTCTTCTATTACCTTACCCTCTGGTAACCACTAAACTGTTGCCTGTGTCTATGAGTTTTCATTTCTTTGTTTGTTTGTCTTGTTCATTTGTTGCTTACAGTTTTATATCCCACATATGAGTGAAGTTATATAGTTCTCAACTTTTCCTGCCTGACTTATTTCTGTCTGACTTAGCATGATAATCTCAAGATCCATCCATGTTGTCACAAATAGCAGTATTTCATCTTTTCTTACAGCCAAGAAATTCCATTGTATCTATTTACCACATCTCCTTTATTCAATCATCTACTGAAGGACACTTTAGTCATTTCCATGTCTTTGCCACTATGAATAATGCTGCCATGACCATAGGGGTACATATATCTTATGAGTAAATGTTTTCAAAATTTTCAGGTAGGTACCCAGCAGAGGGATTGCTGGGTCATATGGTAATTCTATTCTTAATTTTTTGGTGGAACCTCCATACTGTTTTCCATAATGGCTGTACCAATTTACACTCCCACCAGCAGTGTATGAGGGTTCCTTTTTCTCCACAGACTCTCCAACATGTTATTACTTGTTGATAATAGCCATTCTAACAGGTGTGAAGTGATATCTCATCGTGGTTTTGATTTGCATTTCCCTAATAGCTAGTGAATTTGATCATCTTTTCTTATATCTGTTGGCCATTTTTATGTCTTCTTGGGAGAAGTGTCTGATCAGGTCCTCTGCCCACTTTTTAATTGGATTGGGTTTTGTTGTTGCTGTTGTTGCTGTGATTGAGTTGTATGAGTTCTTCATATATTTTGATATGTTAATTTTATTATCATGTTTCTTTAGTAAACTTTAATTGGAAGTTTCTCATTCTTGCTTTATATTTCATGATATTCTTGAAAAGAATAGATCACTTATTTTGTAGAATATCCCTCAGGTTTTGTCTGATGTCTTTTCATGATTATATTTTTGTTAGGAATATTACAGAAATTATGCTATATCTTTTTCAGAAAAGATATATGTAGGGAAATTATATGTATTTTTCCAGTATTGATGGTAATAATGGATTATAACTTCTAAAATAAAATTAGAATCTATGAGTCCATACTGACATAAATAAACAAAAAAGAAAGAAAGAAAGAAGGTGGGTTTCCTTCTAACATAAGAAAACTACTATACATAAATTTAATGATGGGAATAGAAAATTACCACTTGGCAACTATCACAAAAATAATTGATTTAGGCAAGAATAAGGGATAGAATCCATGTCAGAGATTTTAGGAGAAACAAGTTATTTACATAGTCTCAAAATATCTCCCATGAAACACTTATGTAATTACAAAGGAAAACTCCATATTGTAGAAAACTGACAAATACCATCTACACCAAATGATCAAAGTAAGACTTTTTTTTAAAAAGATGGAAAGTTACTAGTATTCATAAAGGTAAATTAAGTGTACATTCATTTAAATTTGTTAGAGACAACCTAAAACGGTAGAAAATAACTAATATTATAGTGTAATTTTCATCATAATTAGCAGCTGTGTAAAAATATTATTTCTCTAAATAATTTGATTAATAATTATTTGGTTAGTAATTTGGACACACTTTCCTAATGTGGCATCTTAACCCAGTTGATAGACAACTACACCTTTATTTGTATATCTTTCAGGGAAACTGTTAGAATAATCCTTCAGTTTACATTTTTACTTTTTAAACTGAGTTTTTTATTAATTTCTCTTGACACTCCTGATATAATTAGACATAAAAAAATCTTCCAGATTTCAAGAAAGTAAAATACATCAGAGGAAAAATACTACCAAGTCCAATTACATATAATTGAGTTAACTCTGCTTAGAAGTAAATTGATTTAACTCCAGTTAAGTCATAGCATAGTACTACCTTTATAGAATAATACAGAATAGAAAAAAATATATACTTGATGAAACTTTGCAATGTTCCTTAAATAAGGAAAAATATAGACTTTAATTAGAACGAGAGAGAGGCGGCAAGGTTTTGTTATATCAGTTACAGCTTTAAGGGAAAAGATTAGCATATCCACAAAAAAGAATACATTACAGTTAACAAAAAAAGACAGATACAATAAAAATTGCTTTAAGATATAAGTCAGAGGAGAAAGAAAAAGACATGAAATAGTCATGATGCAATTAGCAGAAAAGCAATGAAATCAATGTTGATCCCCAGATGGCTGAGTAACTAAGCTCATTTTAATTTCACATTTAATAAGAAAAATGAAAAGTGAAAGCAAGTGCTAAAAGATATGTAGAAAATTAAAAAGCAATGAAAACCTTACCGAATTAAGTCATATTCAACAAAAAGAATGCCCTGAAAGTCATTGGCTACAATTAGGTATGGGCCATTTTAAAACAAAACATTTATTGAAGCACCAGTACTTGTTTGCGTTATTTAGAAAGAGAAAGAGTACAGATATGGCAAGAATCAAAGTTTAATAGACAACATTGAGATATGTGAAGAAATCGTCCTAATAACTGAAATACATTTCCTTAAAGGTTATAGCTCACAATGGAACTACACTGATAACAAAATAGTAGGGTAAATTTCAACAAGTGGTATTAGGTTGGTGCAAAAGTAATTGTGGTTTAAAAGGTTAAAACGATTGCAATAACCGCAATTACTTTTGCACCAACCTAATATTTCCAGTTCCTTGAGTTCATTACTATTATTTCAAGGTAAAACTGTTCTGTGAGGTTTCTTTTATGAGTCAGTCACCAGAATACTGTGAGAATAGAATACAGTCAATAAATGGAATGCAAAGAGTGAAGGACAAAAGAAAAATCTACTCAAAGGACTCCTTAATTAGCCTTTCCTTACACTGTAACTCTGAAATTTGTCATGACATTTTATATACTTAAACATTCCTGAAAGTTCCACTTTTGAAGTACTCTCCAATTTCTCTGTGCCCCTCCTCCATGCAAATTAGCATCTTCTAGGAATATTTTTCTGAACATTATTTAGATCTCAGGAATTTTCCCAGAATTGATTATGTACTACATTAATTGTCTTATTTCAGATGGCTACAGACAAAAATAGCATAAACTGGCTTGCTTAAATAACAAACATTTATTTCTCATAGTTGTATTAGAGGCTGGGAAATCCAGATACCAGTCCAAGATACCAAAATATCAGTAAAACCTGTGTCTGGTGAAAACCCACTTCCTATCCTGTAAGATAGGCACTTTCCGCTGTATCCTCATGTGGCCCACAGAGGAAACTGGAGTCTCTTTTTCTTCTTATAAGGACACTAATCCCATCATGGAGGCTCTACCCTCACGATCTCATCTGAATTTAATTATACCTCAAAAGTCCCAATGCTTAATACTATTTCATTGGGGGTTAGGGTTTCAACATATACATTCAACATATACATATACTAGTGCAAACTATTTGCACTTTCTCCTCAGGTTAGGATTCATCTATTACTTATAAACATACTTGAATCAAGAATTGCATCTAATTGTAAATTTGTTAGCATAGATGGCAGATTGTTTGAAATTGAATGTTTATTTTCCTGATACAATAATATGCGATTATCTTAATATTTAAGACAATTGGACAACAAATGAATGGGATTATAATGGGAGCTGGGGGAACAGAAGAAACTAGATATTAGGAGAAAGTTTATGATCTTCTTCTGAAAAAAATTCCCTTGGATTCCTCTATTCATTACGAAGAGCCTCAATAAGAGAAGATGTTAGACAAATGGAAAATATTCTAGAAAGGATGACCAAATATGTCATGAAAATGGTAATTTATGAAGCAAGTTATTGTTTGATTCTATGTGACTAGGTGGGAGAATTTTTATATTTCAAAATTTGAAACTGAAAAAAGACTAATTAGTAAGCCAATTGTAGAATACTATAATTTTAGTCTGTGGAATCACCTGCCTGTCAGTTTGTCTTTGCATGAAGTATGGAATTTAAATTGCCATTATTGTTCTTGTGAATTCTTCAGAATTCATCCCACCTCTCAGATAAATTCAAATACTAACACATGACTATAGGTGCAGGTAGTACTTATTTCTTGACATTCACATTCTTGTCGAAAGGTGACAAATTAAGTAGTATAATTCTTATTTTCTTTAGAGAAAATAACGTAGACTGAAAGGGAAAGGAAAAAAGTATCTCCCCACTAATTAGCCTTGGAAACTGACCACTCCTCCTCATCTTTGTCCTCTTGTTATTACAAAATAAAACCAAAACACTCGTAGTGATTATTTTTAAGAAAAATAGAATCCATGCTGCTTAATCGTGTTCCAAAGAAAGATAACAATGATTTCTCTCATCTATACTATCAAATCTTTAAAATCAGTCTTGATACATTATTTTTATAGCAAGAAAATCTTGTATAACTATGTCTGGAATCAGAGATCTCTGAGGCAGAGAAAGGTTAGTCTCATTCTTCAGAAGTATTAATTGAGAGTCCACTATTACTTAGATACCATCTGCATACTGGACAGTCATCAGTGATCTAAACAAAAAATCCACCTTCATGAGGTTCATATTCTAGTAGCAGATAAAAGCAATAAATAATCAAAAAATCAATAAAACTGATAAATGAATGAAAATGAAGTTGAGAAAAATAAGAGGGGACTACATTATAGAAAGCGGCATTTGAGCAAAGTCCTTTAAAAGATGAGTGAGACATAAATACTAGGCAGAATAGCTTTCCCTGTCAGTTCATCATAATGAACTGAGCAACTGAAATATATCAGTGCTGAGGACAGACCCCAGGTCACTTTATCTGAATATCTGTACTACCCTGTTTCCCTGAAAATAAGACCTCGCCAGACAATCAGCTCTAATGCATCTTTTGGAGCAAAAATTAATATAAGACCCAGTCTTATTTTACTATAATATAAGACCGGTTCTATAATATAATATAATATAATATAATATAATATAATATAATATAATATAATAATGTAATATAATGTAATATAATACTGGGTCTTATATTAATTTTTGCTCCAAAAGATGCATTAGAGCTGATTGTCCGGCGAGGTCTTATTTTCAGGGAAACACAGTAAGAATCCAAAAAAGATCCTAGAGTAATCTCACTCATAGTGAGAAATAAGAGCCAACAACAAGCCGAAAGGCACTGATAGGAATGAGCTTTGTGTGATAGAGAGAAAGAAGGAAGACAGGAGTAGTTCAACCTTAATTTATCAGTGGAAGAGTAAAATGAGATATGGTTAACAAGGAAGATGAGGGCTAAAAAATTTCCGGTCTTTTAAACCATACTAAAGATTTAGGTTCTGCTCTATGACTGATAGGAAATCATTTGGGAGACTTAAACAAAGGAATGATATGATCTAATTTATCTTTTTAAAAGATCACCATGGAGGTGGTGAATTTTAACTATATGAGAGAAAAACCACCTGTCTGCTTTCATCCATAATATCCTAGCTCCAGCCCTGACCTCTCCAAGGAACTTCATCAGTTTATCCTGGTGCATCCTTGACTTCTCTCCTTGGAACACTAACAGACATCCCAGACACATCTTGCCGACAACCCTGATAGGTCTTCAGACCAGTTCCTTCGGCAGTATCTTTAATTCATTCACCCTCTACTTCCAGGTACTGATGAAGAGAGTTGCTTTGGCTCTAAGAAGAGAGGAGCATTGATGAAATCCCTTGGAAATTATAACTACAAGCTGGGCCTCCAAGACTTGACAGTCCCAAACCAAATCACATAGAGGATTTATTTTAGAATGAGATCACACAGGGGAGCAAGCCTCCTTATAAACAAAAATAGAGCAAGAATAAGCAGAAATAACAAACAGAGCACCAGGTCTTTGAACAATAGGCTTATCAAACAATATGACAAAACAAAAATGCCTAATACATTTTAAGAAATAAAAGACAAGATTGAAAATACCTACAGGGAGCAAGCAACAAAATTAATGACCTAGCAGATTTGAAGAAAGGAACGAATTGTGCTTTTGGAATGGAAAACACAACAATTGAAATTGTAACTCAAATTGAAATTGTAACTCAAGGACAGATTCAGGAGGTTGGATAGAGTTGAACAGAAAATTATTAAATTTTAACAAAGGTATAATTAATTATCAAAAAAGAGATAGAGATGGAGAGTAGAGTGATAAAAGTAAATGTTACGGAGAATAGTGACATGTAAAATCAGAGTTCTAGAAGAAAAAGAGAAAAACAAGGTAACAATTTATTTGAAATTGTGATGGTTCAAAAATTTCCAATACTAGTAAAATACATTAATGGATTCAATGGCTATCCAGGAGGTTTAAAAAAAGAAAAAATCCACACCTTAGAATGAGTAGCCAATTTCTAAGTAAAAACAATGGAAAGCTTTTTAAAAAGTCAAATAATTATTCAATGTACTGAAAGAAAACTATTGGTAACCTTGACTTGTATACCTAGTACATTGTGGTGTGAAACAAAATAACTTTGAGAAAAAGAGTGGTTAAGTGTGCTTCCAGCAGACACTTATTAAAGAAAATTCTAGAAAACAAACTTCTCAGATGAGAAAAGTGTTTTTAAAATGGAAAGCCCGAGAGGTAAGACTGTATTAAAATTATTCAATAGATTTTTAAATATAAATAAGGTATTTGTATAAAATGAAAATATGATATACTTCAAAATTATCTTATTCTGAACAAATGGTATTTTAATTTTTAATTATTAACATCAATTAATAATTCATTGAAAGATAACATTACAATACATAAAATTACATAATTTGAGAGGATGAACTTAAACTGCCTTCACTTTTTGTCATGTCCTAAAAGAATGACAATGGTAATGGCTAAATTTGCACACCAGTAAGTAAATTATGCATGCTGTAATTTCTAACGCAACTGCTAAAGGAAGGAATAAAAAAAATGCATAACAGGAAAAGTAGAAGAGGAAAAATGAAATATTGAACAATAATCATAAATCCAAAAAATATCAATGGATTAAAAAAATATACAGTATAGGAAGAATAAAGAGATATCACTTCTAAATAACTATGCTCCAGAGATTGTCAGAATGAATGTAAAATATCCAACTAATTGTATTTTTATAAAAGATACATTATAAATACAATGATATCAAAAGCTGAAGGCAGAGATAGGTTTCATGTTTTGTGGGACCTTGAAACATACAACATAGGGGACCTTTAAAAAAATAAAATTATCAATGTAGCATTAGGAGCAAAAATGCAAACTTATATAAAGTGAGAAATTAAAGATTTTAAATGTGCAAATACCACGAACATCATAAATCAAGGGAAGTACCATATTAACATCTTCATTATTATTACAGATTATAATTTATTTTCACTGTATTACAGATAATAGATAATTTCATCTTAGTCAACCATGGCTGTTGTGGTTATTAACAGTTTCAAAAATAAAATCTTTTAGCTTCACGACTCTTAATGTAGCACGACTGCCACATCTGTAACTTTGCCATTTCTGGCACAGGTGTGCTTCTAACCAGGGGCTAACCCTTCAGGAAACTCCGGCCCTCTATCCCTGTCCTGATCCCCTTCTCTCCAGATGCTGCCTATGTAGTGGGTCTTAGTGGTCCCCGCACAGCGACTTAACAGGGTCTCATTCAGATTTCTTCCTGTTGTGGGCAAACTGAGGGTTCCGATGCTCCATAAGGTCCATTAGGGGCAGGGTGTCACTGGGGACCAGGAAAATAGGTGCCTGTGGGTGGCAGCCCTCCCGCTGGCTGGGAACATCAATGCCACATCAGTGATCAGAGGATGACCAGAACAGGCCAGCAAGCCACACTTCCCTTCTGACAGAAGGTGGTAAAGACCCTCCCTGTGCCTGCAGAGGAGACCACATGGAGTTTAGAATCCTCATGGTAAATCCAAATCTACTGAAAGGAAAATCATGAGAAAGATGTCCCATTCTAATATTAACCAAAAGAAAACTGTTGTTCCTCTATTAATATCAGACAAAATAGACTTAAAAAGATTTCTAAAGGAAAAGAGGTTTATTTTATAATGATCAAAAGTTTAATTTATCAGCAAACTACAACAATTTTAAGTTTGTAGGCACCTAAAGATATACTCTTAAAACATATACAATCAGTATTGAGAACCTATAAGGAATAACAGACAGACTTACAACCATAGCAGACGACGGGAGCAATTGCTAGACCAAGTAAGCAACAACATCAGTAAGGATAGGAAAGCAAGGCAACGGGATTAACAAAGTTAACCCAATCTGCAGAACACACATCCTTCCCCATACACACTTAAGGTTCAAAACACAGCCATGTACTAGATCATGAAAATAAAAATTCCAAGTAGTCCGTGAATATACTTTGCAACACGTTTTGAAGGCAATATCTGCCTCGTTTCCCTCCAAATCTTCCATTACACACACACACACACACACACACACACACACACACAGGGGGCACACACACATACACGTGCTTCATCACCTTTTCCATCAGACCCCCCAAAAAAGATGGTTTTAATAGAGAAAATTGCAAACTTTGAAAAAAATAGTGGCATTTTTAAAAGTATCCAACCCAAGAAAATCAATTACTTATCCATTTCTTTATTGAAATCATTTATATGATTTGTGGAAGCTAATCTATCATAGAATACTTTCTGTAAGGGGAAAAAAATCATGTACACTGTAATGCTAAAACTTAAGACTTAAGAGACGAAGAAATGGTAACAGACATCACAGGACCTAAAAGTCCATTATTATTCACTTCCGCTGTTCAGAATCCCAGCTGTGATCTAGTTAATCTCTGAGATCCTGGCCCCAGGCATTTATTGCATTTCTGGAAAACTTCCCCACAACCACCTTCAAATGTACTGCTGCCTGAAACTGCCAACTGTTTCACTTTAAAGGTTCTAGTGATTTTAAAATTGCCTCTGTTCGAGAGGGAGTAATTGGTAAAAATCCCTAAGGGTACTCGCTGGGAAAAAAACTGTCACTGGTAATGGTGGGGAATTACACAAAAATGCCAATGAATTTTCTGATTGATGCAACCGAAATACAACTGAAGTTTAATATCTAAGGATACTGATAGCTGGATGAAAAAGAGGACCAAGGCACAATCACTCACACGGGTACACACATTAAGGGGACAAACATATTCACAAGCAAGTTTTCTGCCTTTTAAGTTATAAATCACATTAGATAAATTAGATTCCAACACCTTTGTGGGAACAGTGATCGTTTTCTAATTTCTTCTTTTCATCTTTCATTAAATATGACTTTTTAAAGAATTAAAATACACTTACTTTTGACACCATGAAAGTGATATGGAAGCCCCTGACTACAGAAATTTTAAGTCTCCTTTCCCCTAGTTTCTTAGCTCCTTAGCCCCTGGCTTTGATTACTCCTCTAATCAGTTTCTGAATCCTAGACTAAAGATTGCTCCTAGCCTGAATCACAGAATGTCGCTCAGATAACTACTTAAAAGCCTGTGACTTCCCAACATCCCCCAAGCCATTCCGGATACCCCAGGCCAGTGTACTTGTTGATTGTAATCATTGAAGCCTAATGTTCTTTCCAACCCATTCTGGGCCCAGCTCCTGGACAATTGACGCCCCCTAAATGACTGATTGAATGGCCACAGGCTCGATAGAGCTAATGGATTTATTAATTAAAATCTGTTTTTCCTCATTTAGGGGACTTGGGATACAGAGGATACCCCAGCAAGATTGCCAGTTGCAACCAAAGAAGCCAGCAGGGTCGTCCAGGTGGATCTCGAGATCCCTTCCGCCCATCTGAGATCAGATAGGGCGAGAGTTCTGTGAATCCCCCAATAGGTAGGGACAGCTCTGCACCTCTGCCCAACAGAAAGCAGATACAGAAAAACAAACCTTCTTTCCCTCAACTTCCCATAAAGATTTTATGGGGATCACGTCTCTCAAGAGGAATACAAAGCAGGCAGTTAGAGATAGACTTTGGGTCTCTGCATTACTGCCCAAAAGACCTCCCCTCTCTGTCCAAAACTTCCCCCTTTTCATTGTAAACAAATGGGTACAAGATACCCAACTACTAGATTAAACCTATGAGGTAATAGCCTCTTGTTAATCACAGGTGTCAATCAAGTGGTCCCACGCCCAGAAAGGAACAGCCCATTCTAGAGGGAAAAAAAGATGAAAACTCCAAGTCCTCACCAGTCAGGCCCTTTGTTGAGCCTGGGCTCTTGGCCTTGTGGACCTTTGAGCCTTTTGAGCCTCTTCTTTTGCTTGACCCCCTCCAAACTCTTTGGAGTGTACTTTTTCTCCTAATAATGCCACCTTGGGCCCTTGAGCCATTCCCTTCTAATAAACTGCTTTTTCACTACTTTACCTTGGTATCTTGTTCAATTCTTTGCTCAAGACGCCAAGAACCTGGACACCATGCCCAGGAGGGCCTACCCTCCGTGTAACAAAAGGAAAGGAATGTCCAAGAAATCCGTGGCAAGACTACGGACATTATTAAAGGTGAAGAATAAAAGCTTTGGGTTCAGTTGGATGCCTCAGCAAAAACTTGTCTACACTCTCATCATTGGAACAGCCTTTATTTCTTTAGAAGTACATGTACACACGTGTGCACGCATACAGATACACACACATACACACACACACACACACACACACACACACACAACCAAAAATTTATCTTGAGAAAAACTAAATTTAGAATTGCATTCAGTATTCTGTTTCAAGTACCTAAATAGACAGTGACAGAGCCCTTTATGATCAATGCTATAATATTATTCTTACTTTTAATGTTGATTAATTCTTCATGTTTTTTAATCTTGTTTTGTAATTGTTTTTAAAGCAATTATATCATAGTATTAAGATAGTACATTAACACTTAATTTGTTGATTATAAACATGACCTAAAAGAGTAAGTAAATTAGTTTTTCTGCCAAGATTCCATAAGTCATGCCGACATTAATAGCGTAAAGCAATACACCTTTATTCTTGGCA
Organism: Rhinolophus ferrumequinum; assembly: GCF_004115265.2. Taxonomy (NCBI): domain Eukaryota; kingdom Metazoa; phylum Chordata; class Mammalia; order Chiroptera; family Rhinolophidae; genus Rhinolophus; species Rhinolophus ferrumequinum. The sequence continues at coordinate 19,662,137 of NC_046309.1, forward strand.
TATGGCAGGCTTTTAAATAATATATTTAAATTGAATTTTATTTTCTCTAGTGAAAGTAAAACATAATGTTTGGCAGATTAGCCGTGTTAGCCTGTTTTTCCCCAAGAGAGTCACTCATGACCCTTCTCAAATTGCTTCATTTTATTCTTCTTTGCGAGTTTATTGTCAATAATTGAAATTGCCTCACTCTCAACTCTAGTACTACTAAGGAGCCAATCATGACGTAACAAATGTCACTTCATCAACCTGATAATTCCTACCCAACTGGCAGCATTTTCTGAAGAAAGGTAATTCTGAAACCCGTTTTATAAGTGAACCCCTTTCCTTAGGTAAAAACAGTAGACAGATACCCTGAGAATTCTAGGACCACATTTTTAAGGAAGGTCGTATCATATTTTTTCTTATTTTTTTATAATTATCTTACATTTTCCATTCTTCCTCCTGCTTGTGAAAGTTTATGACAACAAATACAGAGGTGCCAAAAAATACATATATACACATTTTAGGAAAGGAAAACACTGTATTAAAATTGCAATATTCAATATATACTGGTAACAAAAGATGAATACAAGTTACGTTTGACTTGTGCAATGACAACACGTGCTCAAAGTGGTTACTATCAGTGTTCAGACACTTCTGATTACAGCAAACTACTGCTTGAGCAAGGTTGACCAAAGTGTCCAGTTGTATACATTTTTTTGGCACCCCTGGTACACCCACAGGCACCCTATTTGATCAGCCTTCCACGATGAGGTGAGCTGACTTGTCACTTCCCAGGTGCCTGGATACCAGGCTGGGAGCCCCAAACCCTGAGTGACTAGCAAGTTCCTGATTGCACTGATGTCGTGCGATACTACTCTAGATACTGCCTCCTTGAATGCATACCTTCCTAGTGAATATAAGAACTGGACTGGTAGACGTCACTTTTTTTTCCAAAATCTTTCTTCTAAGTGCATTAATACTGGCACTATTCTATCTCTCTACAAAATATCTATTGACTAACAATACTGTGAAGGAATGAGAATGGACAACCACATAAAAATAGAGTAATCTCACTAAAATTTTTGAATAAAACATATTTATAAAGATAATCCTGTATATCTGCATTTATAAAAAAAAGTTAAAGAGAAATTAACTCAACTGATCTCTAGAGTTAAAAATGAATTACTCATGAGGGTAGGTTATGACTAAAAGAAGGCAGGAGGTGGGCTTTTCGGAACCAGATAATATTCTATTTCTTCATCTGGGTACTGGTTATGTTCTAATGGCATTTATTTAAATTAAAGAATAAAAATTATTTTTTAAAATTAGTTTCAAAGTAGACAGTGAGTAAAGAAATCTTCAGCAGGCAATTAGGCACTTCAGGAACTGAATTCAGCCATTTTCTGGTTACTGGCATGACCTTTATTAAATATGTAATTTAACAACACATATTTATAATGAGAAATGCCATCATTTGTGAAAGTTTTCAAATTCCTAAGGGCCAAATAACTAATTTGGAAACTAGTATCAGCATCTTAATTTTGTACAAAGATGGTGTATTTCTGGGCAGAAGCAAAGACTGTAGCACATTATCAAGTACACAAATCAAGAAAAATCAAGTCAAGAAAAGTAATCAGGTTTCCTTTGTAGTCATTGATTTTTGAGTGACTATTAACTTGCCAAAACCTTTTCTCAGTTTTTGTTACTTCAGCTGTTCTAATGATTTCTATTCAGCAGTTGAATAGTTAGGTTCTTAATAGGAAAAGTGTAAACAGAGTCTTTTCTGTTTGAAAAGAAACAACAGTAAATGACTAAGTTATATCAATTATAACGGATTCCAGATTTTCGATAGGAAAAACAGAATAGAGGCTATGGTTTTCATAAGTAATGGACAAGAATACTTTTTGCATGCTTAGCTACATGTTTTCCTATTATTAAACAATGTCAGGAAAACATTTTTAATGTTCTTTCTTTAACACAATGTAATAGGGATGTATTTAACATTAATTTTCTGTTCTTTACTGCAGGTGGAATTTCAAGAGTATATGACAGATTATTTCTCACACACAAAGAGGAAGATGATCATTTACTCTTAGCAGAAAGCCAGGAGAAGATATTTTTAAAAGAGACGTTACTATAGAAATGATATAGTCTCAGTAGGGGCAGCATATGGCTTGGTCTTTCTCTGTTATGAAACAGAACTTTTCAATGTAATTCACTCAAGCCTGTGGTACTGAACATAGATGTTGACCTCTTCATTTCTCCTTAAAAAAATAAGAGAACTGAATGTGAAAGGGCCCTGCCAGATTCTTCATTAGACTCTTACAGATCCCTCAGGTTTTGACTTTTGATTCCAGAGTTTTTCCCCAGAATCTTTGATATCTTTCTGCTCCACCAAATGGAGCCCTCTCTATGTTTCCCACAGAACATGAAATGTGCTCCTGCTTCCAGAACTCAGCTTTATAACAGAGGATGAGCATTCACGATCTGTTCCCAAAACTCCACACCTGGGATCTCATTTCTGGAACAGTGGTGTTAGCATCTTCGTGGACCCTCTCCCCAGTGAAACAACCATAACTGGTGAAAATTATAAAAATACCCAAACATTTGAAGTCTCTGAAAATTGCCATATGGGCATACAGTAAATGGAAACATTTACTTAAGAAAATCTACTAAAGGTTGGTAAGAGCAGTAAAAGGATATGACATTTCAGCCATGACCTGCCCCCACCAGTCATGTTGACCATGATAGAAGCTCTAGACCAGATTAACTTATCTTCCTTGAGCAGTTACAGATTTCAATTTCCATAACTCATTTTTAAATCTCATCAGACAAAAATCTACATTTGAAAGCAGTCCACTCATAGGCCTAGAGAAAGAGATGTTAGAAAGGTTTGCCATTACAGTGTTTCCCCCAAAATAAGACCTAGCCATACCATCAGATCTAATGTGTCTTTTGGAGCAAAAATTAATATAAGACACGGTATTAGATTAGATTAGACCCGGTATATTATATTATATTATATTGTATTATATATTATATTATATTATATTATATTATATTATATTATATTATTATTATTATTATATTATACCAGGTCTTATATAAGACCCAGTCATATACTATAGTAAAATAATACCAGGTTTTATATTAATTTTTGCTCCAAAAGACACATTAGAGCTGATTGTCCTGCTAGGTCTTATTTTCGGGGAAACACGGTATTACTAAGTAAAAGGATTTTATAGGTGAACTTATGTGTCATCTGAGATTATAGACAGTGAGTATATTTAAAAATTGATTAAAGTTGCCCGATCGTTCACCCATCAGAGATCTTGCTTGCAGAGAAGCTCCATTTGCTTGGCACCTACTATGAGAAAGGAGAAAAATAAAAATAATACCACAAGACATCTTGTCTCCAAGAGATTTGGAGATTGAAATAAAGAATTTAAGAAGTACATAATTATACAACCACATACATCCATTGTATGTGAGCAAATAAAAGAAAAATTATGGAATGTAACTCACAGGTTCCATTTGGGAACTTGAAAATTCATACACACGTGTGAGAATTGTAGAAATATGACATATGGATGATGGAAATTAAAGTACAAAGATATGATTTTCACTATAAATAATTGTGTGACCAAAGCTTCTAGAATGAGAAAACAACGTTTTGCAATAGTTACAAGCAGTGATTTAATAGCATTGACTGAAATTGCTAATGAGTTCAAGGAGAACAGAGCTCACCTTTCAGCCCCTTTTCTTCCTCATCTTTTATACCACTATGTTTCTGTTTGTTTGATTCATTCATCCAGTCATCCATCCATCCATCCATCCATAACTATAGAACTATAAGATCCATAAGGCTAAGAACATTTTCTGTCTTGCCACTGTGTATCCAATATTAAGCAAAATGTCTAATAGTCTGTGCACAATAAGTATTTGATGACTGGCTAAAAACTGCATTATGTAGGCATATGATAGTCTTCCAAGAAGAAGTAGACATCAGTGTGACAATAAAACATTTATTAAAGATAAGACAAAATTATTTCTATTATTTATGTAGTTCTAAGTGCATAATATTCTTGGTTCTTAATGTCAATTTTCACTTGTAAAACTACATCATGAGTAGAGTTTGTCATCCCCATATCAGTGGCAATTTTCAACTACAAAAGAAATTATTAGCTGTGCTTGTTTAGGTCTTAAAAAATATTCAAATTGGGGTTATTGATACCTCTCTATTTTATCTCAAAACAAAAACTTTTTGTCAAAACAATCTGGTGGCAAAATAGATCCCAGATAAATTAATACAATCTGTAACTTTGAAGATATAACACGATAAGATTTCAATATTAAGCCAGTAAAACAGAATAGGACAGTGCAAATATTTTAGTTTCTCTAATATATACCATCACACAGCACGAGAAAGGAAGTTTTTTTTAAGTGTCTGGGACTTTACCAGCAATGATTCAAGTCATCTTAAAATTGAGTTATTTCCTCAATGTTTCAGAAAAGTGTGAGATTAGGGTGTTTTCTCACAAAAAAATAAATCAGCAGAATAAACACTGCTGATTGTCTAATTATTGACTGAATAATCCCTAAATTTGGAATACAATCAAGAGCTATAGTCACAGGATCAGAGGCAATAACATTGCTATTGACTATACCCTAGCTAAACAAGGTGTATTTGGTAAATACTTCTGACAGAAGAGAGACAGAACAAGATAAAATCCAGACACAGGGCAAATGATTAAATGTAGTGCCCATGTCCACCTCATGGTTCTTTGATCTATTTAGCTGGCTGCCCTCATTTTTTTTTTTTTAATTTAGGTTAACAAAGTATAATATAAATTGAAAATTTGCACTTCCTATTTCATAATCCTTTTCATTGTTGTAGAAAAAAATTAGCTTAAAGCTAAATTAAGGTTGCTGTGATAAGCTGATTACTGCATGGAATTTAGTATGGTATATGGATTCCTTTAGATAAAATCAGCAATTCAGCTCTTCCAAAAATTTAAGGAGCACTGACTTCCCTTAATATAATCTTTAAGGATTATGATTTATCTGCAAAAGTAGTTCTAACTTTCTCTGCTTTAGAGACACATATAAAATTAATTATTTGCTGCACGTGTATGTATGTGTGCCTGTGTACAGAGAGACAGAGAAAGGAATGAGTTCATCACTCATTACATTTTGTTTTCAATTATCTTAAAGAGAATTCTTTCTTGTACAGAACTGGTGCTAAATAAGTATATTTTGTTTTCTGGATATGATTATTTCACAGCCAGATATACAACATGCATATAATATATACAGCTCACTCAGCTCAGTAACATTGGACTACTGACCACTGGACTCTGTGATATTTCTGAACGCAGCAGACGTGCTTCATTGGAGCTCTTAAACTTGCTGACCATGATCTTGGAATTCTCTTCACCACGTACCTCATCTTGCTCTTTTACTTTTATCGCTGGTGATTGTCTTCCCTGACTACCAAAGCAAACATTTCTGTACATCTTCCCCATCCCCTCATTCACTGTCCCTTTTCTCTGCTTTATCTTTCTCCACAGCACTTCCATCACTGGGTTAATTTAATGGTTGTTTATTTGTTTGTTTGTTTATTTACTGTTTTCCTGCTTCCTACTGGAACACTAGTGCATAACTTCCTTGAGGGCAACATTTTTTGATTGAAATATATTCAGAGCTAACACTACAGTTTGGCACATTCCACAACTGTGTTTGAATGAACTGTATCCATCTTATGAAATCAATGCTGTTGTGTTATAACCTCAGTTCATATGTGAAGGGCTACTATAACTCTCCCTCTGTTCCCTACATTTGATACAAATCTTTGCTTACATTTTAGCACTTTTGGTCCTTTGCTCCTTACCTGAGCCAGAGCCCCCTTCTTCATTGCCTTAATTCATCAACAGCATTTTCCTCTGAGCTCTCTCCTATTTTCTACCTGCCCTAATGCTTCATCTGCAATCCTCTGCAATAATTTCTATCATGTTTTCCTTACAATGCTATTTTTTTCCACGTCAGTACATTCACACTCAATTGTTGCCACAGTACACTTGCTGTTCTTCTCCCTGACGTTTCAGCTATATATCAAACTCATTTGCTAATTTTCATTTTGCACCTCTTTTTGTGATCATACATAGATAAGGTGTGAGAGGATAAAGTGATAACTACACAGCTCAAATGAAATCCTAGGGAAGCAGTAATTTGAATTTACATTACCATTTTACCATATGTCTGTCATACCAGAGAACATTGGTTCTGGAATTTTCATTCAATAATGCAATCAATTTGGTTTGTAAGGAGCCAGTCTAGAAAGCTCCAAATGTATTTCTTAATGTTTAAATATATTGTGTGCAAGGTCAAACTGAGCAACTCAATGACTGCATTGATCCTTTCCAATTCCTTTCTCTCCCACTACATTCTGATCAATAAACATTTTCCCCACTTTAACTCTGAATCCTCTCTAAAAAGCAGCACATGATTTTTGGATTAGATTCAATAAAGTCTTATAGTTTATTTTAGAATTCTTCGATTTTATTTCCTTAGCTTCTGTCTGGAGTTTGGGTGTAAATTTGAATGACATTGAGGAAGAATGACAAGCTGGACCACATTCCATTGGATTACAGAACACTGCTCCAGAAAGATTTTGATGACAGGGTCTTTTAATTCTATTCTTTCTCTTAATCTCATCTATGTAATTATTTGTCAAAAGTTATTAAGTGAGCACTATGAGTCTACAGATTTGCCAAAAGAGCAATATACCAGTAGCTCTCTTTAGCTGACTGCCCTCATTTTTTAAAATAATCTTTAGATTAACAAAATATAATATAAATTGAAAATTTGAACTTCCTATTTTGTAATCCTTTTCATTGTTTTAGAAAAAAATTAGCTTATAGCTAAATTGGGGATGCTGTGATAGGCTGATTACTGCATGGAATTTAATATGATATATGGATTTTTTTAGATAAAATCAGCTCTTCCAAAAATTTAAGGAGCATTGATTTTCCTTAATATAACTTTTGGTGTATCATCAAACAGTGGCCTTTGCCTTTTTGGATACTAGCTCCAAATCTTACCACATTTCCAACATGTTTCCAAGCCAAGTACTCTCTTACATACAACAAAGCAGAAACTCATGCTGTACCATATTTGCTAAAATATCCTCTTGTTCAATCTTAATTTTTAAATGTGCTCCAACAACAATTGAATGAGAATCACTCTGACTCTCAGGGACTTCTTTTATGACTAAAATAATTATGATAATGGATATTTTTCACTTACAAGTATTACAAGGACCTCAGGAATATAAAGCATTATACTTAAAGCTATGGGTATATAAGTAATTATCATACAGGATTTGTGCTCACAAAGAGCTTATGGAATAGCCAGAAAGATAGGCAGAGTATGCAAATGTCCAATAAGTGATTCCACTAATAAGTGATTTAGGAGTTCACAGGGAGAAGTAATTAAATGACTGGGTAATTTAAATTAAATTTTTAGTTACATAAGGGGCCAAGCAGAGTGAGAAGAACATCCACACGGGAGGAGCTGGCCTAGCATTAAGAGTAAGAGCTAAGGTAGATGAGTAGTTCTTGAAGAAGAGTTGCATTTGAATAGGCAGGAAGGAATGACATGAATATTGTAAAAGGATGGGGGAAAGCGCAATAGGAATGTTATTTGTGTTTCAAGAAGAAGGTCCTAGAGAGAATGAAAGGTTTCTATTAAAATATTCTAGGAGAGATAGATGTATCGACTACCTGTTTCCAGATTTTCATTGATTCAGGTCTTACAACCTCTGTAGGCTTCCCCAAACCCAAACGAAGCCATATGTGATCAGTGCTCCTAAGTCCACATTTATAGTGATTTTCCTAGAATGGTATCCATGACCTTCTATGAAACACCCAAGGAATATGTCTGCGTGAAGGAGCAGCCAGGCAATGATATCAAAGCCCAAGAGGGTGAGGAGAGTAACCACACTGCAGGGTGACCTCACATGGGGTGTAAGAGCTTGGTTAGGGTAAGGAGGTTGTCCATACAGGAGAGGCAGCCCAGCACCTGGTATTGGAGCCCATGTGTCCAGGAGAGCAAACTCATGGGGTGGAGTTGATAACAGTGATAGAAGACTGGTTATATAAAGAAATATTCAAATAAATAATTATATTAAGACAAATAGAAGGCAAGATTCTCACTGTCAGAGAAGGGAGTTATAATCAATGAGATAGAGAAAACAGAAATGAAATATTGGTTGTTGAAATGTTGATGCAAACTCATGGTTTCCTTTCTATCCATTGATTGATTGATAAACATAGCTATAGCTGTAAATATAGACGTAAAGGATAGGTGTGTGTTTGTAATGCATAAACATAAACATATTCTCTAGCTCTGCCCATTGAGAGGGCCTGGGAGCTGTTACATCTAATACGCCGATATTGGACTGCAAATATTGTTTTCCACTAAATGGAACCAACTTTCAACCAGGGGAGATCATGGTAATTAACATCTTAATCAAATGACCAAAATGAACATCGCCAATAATGGAACAAGTCAAAATCATGTTCCACCTGATCAGAATCAGTGAGAATCACACAGTAGCCTTTCTGTGATATTCCTGCCAAGGAGGCATAATGTGAACCCAATTGTAAGAAACATCAGATAAACCCAAACTGATGGACATTCCATAAAATACCAGGCCTATAATCTTCAAAAGTATCAAAGTTGTCAATCAAGGACACACTGAATATCTATTCAAGAGAGAAGGAGCCTGAAGACGCATAGCAGCTAAAGGCAACGCATGATTCTGCACTAGATCCTTCTCCTTATAAAGAACATCACTGGAGAACCTGACAAAACTTCACTGGGGTGTGAGTATCACCTGGGGTAGTGATGCATCACTGTTTTCTTCTTTTCCTACTTTGCATTGTGGTTATGTAAGAGAATGCCCTTGTGTGCACAGAATGTGCACTAATGTGTTTGAGTGTGATAGGGCATCACATAGGAAAATTACTTTCAGATGGTTCAGGTAAAATAACTCTTTGACTTGTATTTGCACATTTTCTATAAATTTTTATATTGTTTCAAAATTAATAACATATTTTGGGGAATGTTACATAACAAAAGAAGGACAACAAAGAAATACAGCTTTCAATTTTATAATTCTACAAATGAGAAACATGGCTAAAAAAACAAATACTTCAGGATTTAGGATACTAATTAAATAACAAAAAGTTTACTTCATTGTGAAAAAAACAAATCTCCAATTTCTTTTGACTGAACATTTTAATAGTTGGCACAAGAAGCTGGGAGGAAGGGAATAAAAGGCAACAGTTGAATAAAGGTAATGAGTAAGAGAAGAGGGACTTCAAAGTAACAGACTAAAGGTGTTTCTCCTCCATGATGGAACCAATGGCTAATCTTAAAATTGAGTCCCAGGACAAGAGGCTGTATCATATTTAATGATACATCTGAATGGAATCATCTATTCACAGGACTGAATGAACGTTTATGTTGTTTTCCTTATTTGTACATGTTTTACTTAAAAAAACAAAACTGCATTATATCTATATTTCCTCACCTTTATAATTTGGGAAATCCATAAACAGAATTAGAATTTTTATTGTTGAGTTAGAATTAGTTACAACTGTTACTTACACTACTTATAAATTGCTTAGACTAGATAAATGATCAATAATGAGCAAATTTAACCTTTACTGATTATTTTATAGAAGCCTGTAATAGGATGGCATGTACAGGACAGTTTACATCTTATTTATTTCAGGGCATTGTAGAAGGGTGAGAGATTTTTAAATCAGGACATTTATTATGTGCAAGTCACTGATATTAATACTTTGATAAAACTGAAAGAGCAGTTTGTAGTTTATTTTTAATGCTTCACAAAATGTATGAAGAGGTCAGATAACGTTATTTGTTATTGGATGTCACGAATCTCAAGTTTACTGACTTACTGACTTACTACCCTTTCATAAGTCATGCTCTACTATAAATCAAGTTTCAACAAGTCTCATTATTGTGTTTACCGTATTGTCATGGTTCTGTGCGAAGGAGATCTGGAAAATACCATACATAGCAATACATGAAGAAGCTAAAGTTCAACAAGTGTAACCATCCTTTCTTGCCTCAGGCACACTGTCAGTACGTACAGTTGTCTGGACTTAGTTATTGATTATCCATTGCTTATATTATGACATTTTCCCCTTTCTCCCAGGAGCTTTTCTATTGAAATACAAAAATCCATTCCTTGTATGTATTGAGTACTTCAATAAGCAAAATCCTCTGTGATGGACAACAATGATATAAAATCCATAAGACATAGATCATGGTCAAAATACCTTAAGAGAAAAACAAAGCAGTCTGTGAATTTAAGGTTAGAGTAGATTAGTTTCAGATGATACAATCCACAATAATGACATGGCATACAGGTTGGATCTTAAAGAATACACAGGGTGTTAACATGTAGAGTTGAGAGAGAATGTTAAGCTAAGGGGTGAAATGATTAGATTAAGTAAATTGAATTGGAAAAAAATAGTCAGCCACAGTGAGGGAAGAATTTGTACTTTGTTTTGGTTTTTAGGGTGCATGAGAAACTAGTAGGAACTGTGTCCAGAAAGTTATATTCTGATCAGATTTTGGAAAGTGTTGAATGCTAAATTAGGGGGTTTGAATTTATTCTAAAGATGTTGGGAAGATATTAGGATGGCACAATCTATTCCCTGTGTCAGAAGGATCAGTTGGGACAATACTGCAATGATCTAAGTATGAGATCCTTAGCTAAATGTAGTTATAAACCTTGTTAATAAACAGCATGGGTCAACTAAAACATATCACAAAGACAGAATAAACAAGATGTGGCAACTACTTGGATATGGACCACAAATGTGAGAAATACGTCAAACATTTAGAGAGCCTTTGACCGGAATGACTAGGAAGATGGTGATGCCAGTAAAGAAAACTGAGTTTGAAGCAGAAGGGCACTGGAAGAGAAGATAGTGAATTCAGTTTTGAATATTACTGTTGATTTACTTCCTAGTACCTAGAATATAGTTTTCTGACTGTCCTTATACAACAAGCATCTTCTATAGACACAGCCCCACCCATCTCCAAATCTGGAAAGAGATGAGTTTCAAGCTGATTTCCCATAAGAAATGATGGATTGCCCTAAACCAACCAGAACTTTTTGCTAAGTAAAGCTCATGACCAAAATTGATAAGATGACTTGGTGCAATTCAGACATTTCCATTTGGAAACTGAGGAAAGCAACTGAAAATACATGTTGTTATTATTTAAGTTACTGTAATGTATATTAGTAATGGTTTAGGTATTGTATAAAAAATGTTGGTTTTAGAAATAGCAACTACAATTTCCTTGGGATTACAGTTAATTATTTTTTTTTCTATTAGCAGTACTTGTTTTTGCACTGTACTTTCATAATTAAAAGGTTTAGAACAAAATTTTTATATTGCCCATGACTTTTAATAATATAAAGGTTAGTGTGGGTTTTGCCTTTGGATTACATTTATATGTGCATGTTTAATTAAAATATATGGAAATATATTAGTTTATTTTAGTATCTAATTAAAGATCATTCTGTCAGCTCACCGAATGAAAAATTAAATCAGCTATGTTTTCTCAGACATTGCTGTTCAGTCTTATTCTTAACTGATGACTTTAAAAAAAAAAAAGTTCCTTTTTATTTTCTGACCAATTAACCAATTATTATAAACAGGAGATCACATGCTTTCAAACAACACTAAGAAATTATTTAAAACTCCTTTTCCAAAACCCAAATGTTTTCTTGACAGTCATTTTAAAATATATGAACATGTCAGAACATACTAGAAGAATAAACTTTTGTGTTCATAATCTTCTTATAACAACAGGGTTTACAAAACAAAACAAAAGAAAACATTGTTTCTACCCTATTACATATATACACTATATATATATAACTGAAAGCTTCATCGCACAGAAAATTAATCTTTCAAACCTAACTTATTCAAATGCTGGGTCTGCCAATTGTTACCTCTGTGACCCTGGACAAGTAGCCCAATCTTTTTGCATTTGATTTTCCTCATCCAAAGAATAAAGATAAACATAGTGACTCCTTCAGGGAGTTGTAAGAATTAATGTCAATGATTAGATCTAGTTTTGTTATTATTGTTATTAATATTATCACATATGATGTGAATGTCATATTTCTAAGAGTCTCTCTAAGCTATACCCTGTCTTTCTGTCAACATCCACTAAAATATTATGACCTGAATAAATCGTAATTCTCAAATCTTAATTAATCCTCTCCTCCCCATCAATGCTGCTGCTGCCTTTGCATAGGCTGTAAAATCCCACAGGTACTATGGAAATAGCCTCCTAACTCTATGGAAACCTGACATTCAGTTTTATGTCTCCACATCGTTGCTCTAGGATCATGTCTAGACACCATCATCCCATCTCTATTATATGACCACATATGATCCTGTCCAACTCATAAGTAAATATAAAACCAGAAAAGATGGATATGTTTAACTGTCTTGTACATAAAAATGATAGAAATTTTTCCAGAGAAAACTTCAGAATTTTCTTCTTGAAATGAAACATATCCTTGTGAATGCATTTAATAATATCCTGATATTACTACTTTAATTAAAAATATAGTGGAATAAAAACTTCCACTGGATTAAAATCACAATATCAAAACCACCTAGGCAAATCACTATATTCCTATCTTTGTGTAATGCTCTAGACACTTCACTGGACAAACTTCTGTTTATTCATCAAGATTCAACTTTAATATCACTTTCTCTATTGGCCTTTTCTGCTAACTTTATATTTGACTCTGCCCTCCTTTTGTGTCCCTGCCCCAATTTCCATAAGTGTATAAAATGTTACATTATAATTAAATTTTACATGCTTGAAGTAAGGACAATAATTTGCTTTTGTATTTTTTCATTTTGAATAATACTTGGCACAGTGTAGATGCTTGATAAAATGAAAACTGAATGGACAAACAAACTAATTGTGGAAAAGACCTTTTCCCACAATAGGAGGAAGATCAGAGAAGGCAGATTGTACATTCTGACAAATAGTACACATTTCTTGGGGAAACTACAGAAACTCTAAATCACAAACATAGAAATCAGAAAAACAATTCTATGTGCTCCATCTATTTCCATGAGAGCTTCAGCTGATCCTCATAATTCATGGATTCTCTATTCCTAAGTCAGCCTGCTCACTAAAATTTATGGGTAACCTCAAAATCAACACTCCCAACGTTTTCCTCGTCGTTCATGGACGTACACAGGCGCAGAACCGAGACCATTCTGAGGACCAAATGTGCAAGCTCTTAGCTGAAGTAGAACAAGAGGACACCACCCACTCGCTTTGAGTTTCATCACGTAAAGAAGCACACTTTTCAGTCTATTTAGTGCCACGTTTGTGTGTGTGTGTGTGTGTGTGTGTGTGGTCTCCCTGTTTAAAACGGTCCCCACGTATAGTGTTGAAGTGCTAATGGTCCCTAAGTGCAAGAAGGTCGTGATGTTCCTCCCAGAGAAAATGTGTGGGTTAGACAAGCTTTGTTCAGGCATCCATGATATCGGCCATGAGCTCAATGTCCACAAATCAAATATACAAATACAAGTTATAGTTAAATATAGATTAAATAGGATGTCTTTACACAGAAACACACATACAACAAGATTATGTTCTAAATATTCAAAGAAAATATTGTAACCAGGGGCTCACAGGAAATGAACTCCGTGTGTCTTCTAGAAACAATGGCTCGGTATTCACCAATTCCATGTTCCTGGTGACTTTATAGAACATAACCACTACAAATTGTAATAATTGACTGTACTTTGCTATGGAAGCTCAAAGTTTAAAGAAAAGAGGACAACTAAAGAATGCTCCATCTACAGCTGGGCGCTTCTGGTTTTGATGGATGAGGAATGATGAGCCTCTCTGGATGGAACAAAAATGAAGACATAGCTTTAACTCAGGAAAAAGCAAAAGAATCTCTCTCTCTCTATCTCTCTCTCTCTCTGTCTCTGTCTCTCTCTGTCTCTCTGTCTCTCTGTCTCTCTGTCTCTCTGTCTCTCTCTCTCTCTCTCTCTTCCCTTCTCTTTCTCCCTCTCCCTTTCTCTCTCTTTTTGCAATTTCAGAGCCAATTTATGTGCTTTGCAGGCCACAGTGATTTGAACAATATTTGGCCTTTCTTACTGAAACAGTCATTTTATAAAAGAGATGCTTGCAGACTGTCTTTCTCTTCTCATGTCTACTCCTTGTGGAGGGAGGAAAAAAATGTTACAAATCATCTCTTCATAGCTCTGCTGCATGGGAATGGCAGCGTGTGGCAATGTGAAAGGTCTCCGTTGATGGCTGGGAAGGCTTTTTGCCCACTCTTGTGGACAAAGGTGCCTATATGTGAGATATGCAAGGGGAGGCAAATGGAGGAAGAGATGTGTGATGGGATATGGGGCGGAAAAAGGAAAATAAATAACTAATACGTGATTTTTAATGGCATGTTCAGACTCAAAATTTCTTTACAGATATTCCCATCAGATAAATATCTTATTTCTGAATATATCAGGGAGCATATCTTATTTAAGGGAAGTAATGATACCTTTTGTTTTGCATGCATATACATGTTTATATGTGTATACATGTTTATGTATATATTTATCTGAGGTATTATTAAATAAAAAGAATGCACAGATCTTAAGTATTCATTTGGATAAACCGTGATGATTGCATATATCCATGTAACCACTAAAAATATATACACATACACTTCTGGTTACCACTTCTACATGCATAGGGCTTGTAAATTGCTACTTTTAAAAACAAGTAAAAAGCTGAACAGACTGAAAAATCAACATCTCTTTTTAGATCCGTAAGAGAAGGCAAACCTCTGCCCCAAGATTAGAGAGACAGATTCATACAGGGAGTCACGACTTACCTGGGCAGAGCCCCATGAGCAGAAACTGCTGCAGGAACCAGTATCTCAGTAAAAAACCTGAACTGTAATTGATGGATTGCTGGAGACTCAGTGTGGACAATTCTCAGAATTAAAAACTCCCGGAGGATCCAGCCATAAGGGGAACCACCACAATATTGTGAGATTTACCCACAGGAGCTTGATGAGGTTCCCCCAGTAAATATCAGACACAAATCCTCTGCTTCTGGCAAGGAGAGGGAAAGGAACCATTTTGAAATATCCCAGAGTACTCTGCTTTTAACAAGCCTGCCCCCAGGGGCAACGAGTTAACCAGATCCTAATGTGCTGGGGTGTTATCAGAGCTTAAGTGACCTGAGGAAGGGAAATAATCAACTGGAGTCCACTTGAGCCATCCTGCCCCACCGGAGGGGGTAGAAAAAAAAAAGAAAAGAAAAGAAAAAGGAAAAAAAAAATACCCTGAGAAACATTTGTGAAATTCGTAGTCCAGAGGCACAGACTCACTAAGAGACCGACTGTAGAATGCTTCCCCTCCCCCTACACCTGACTGCCACATTTTTAAGGCCTATTTACAATTTCTTTTACCTGTTACATCCTTTCTGGCTATCAAGAAAATATTACAAGGCATACCAAAAGGCAAACAACCAGAATTTAAAGAGATAGAGCAAGCATCAGAACCAGAGATTCCAACCAGAGTTGTTGGAATTATCAGGCTGGGAATTCAAAATAACTACGATAAATATCCTAAGAACTGTAATGAGTAAATTAGCATGCAAGAAAGATGGGCGATATAAGCAGAGATTTGGAAATCTTAATTAAATGGGGTTTAAAAAAAATTTAAACATCAATATCTGTACTCTTTTGGGATACATTCATTATGAAATATCCTTCAAACACTTTGAAAGGAGGTCTTGCAGGTACCATCCCCTTCCTTTCTTTCATATCATTTCCTGAGGATCTACTCTAACAGTTGTTTTTACCTGGCATTTGTTTTCCCATTGCTACACATTTGATTTCTGCGTCTTGGTCCCAGCTCCCTCAGCTGCATACTTTGTACTGCTAACTTGAAACTGGAATCATGACAGATGTAACCTCAAGCATTTCCTTCAGCTTGCTAATTTGTAGTGCATTTGTCACATACAAGAGCTATGTCTGCTCCTTGAACATTAACTCGGGTTCAGAACCTTGTTATGAAAGCTTGCAATCCACTCTGAATCTTGCATTAGACAAAAATAGTGCCCACAGGACACTACAGGGCCAAGACTGGAGATCACAGTGATAGCTTCTTCCTCTTCCATGTAAGGGGGACCTCCAGCTGTAAGCAGTGGGGTACAGATAATGGAGAACTAATTGAATCTCAGAACCCAGCATTCTCATTTACCAATGGCCAACAACACAGACGTTTCATCTTTTGGGAGCATATACTAGAGACTCTGAGGCACAAGCCCTCCTTCTCCTACACATGTGATTGTACCAGGGGACTCTAATGTCCAGGTTTCTACTGGAATGGGGAGAAGAAAGTCCATGCCTCTCCCATTCACACACATTCTACTGCTAGATGACAACTTGGGATTTCCAGAAGCACTACCAATGCAGTAAAATATTCACCCATGATATTCATTTGGAAAGTCTGATAGATGAAAGAGACAGTGACCCACAGTAGGACATATTGGTTCATTTCCAAAAAGCTCTTCTGGAATTATGACCCCGTAGACACCATTCTGTGAAGAACTCTAAGGAAACTACATAATGTCCGGGCCAGATTTTCTGAATATTCCAGCATTCTGAACAGATTGACTTTACATTTATGATATAGTGCTTCATCCTCAGCTGTTACTTGGGTTCCTAACACTTGGGTTCCTTTCATTCATATCCCTGGAGCGAGTGGCAAATAAGCATCATCTACTGAAACCTATAGGAACAACTTTCCCTTCAAGTCAATGAAATTTACCATAGAATCCCATTCTATAATGACAATACTCTATACATATTCTCACCCTGCAATGCTCCCTTCAGTGGGAACATCGTTGGTCTTTACCCTATGCTGCCTCATAACCACAGTCACAGAGGTACGTATTCTGTACAAGTGAACTTCAGGATCAAAGTACTCCCCAAACTTAAGGAAGTGATCAACTTGGGGACAAGAGTCTCATCCTAACTCTTGACCTCACTTTAATGTACTTTGA
Organism: Rhinolophus ferrumequinum; assembly: GCF_004115265.2. Lineage (NCBI taxonomy): Eukaryota > Metazoa > Chordata > Mammalia > Chiroptera > Rhinolophidae > Rhinolophus > Rhinolophus ferrumequinum. The sequence goes on from NC_046309.1 coordinate 19,679,291, forward strand.
TTCAAAAAGACCTTGCAGATAGAGGCCCTCTGCTAAAGAGAAGCAGTGATGTATGAGACTAATTGTGTTGAACTGCACAGAAAGAAAAATATTAAATCATTGATGCCTAAATTACATGTATGCATCCTTGCTTTTTACTCAGATTTTTTTCTGGTTGCCAGCCCCTAGCGAACAATCTCCTAACGACCCATCACTCTACTTCATGTTTCTATAGTCATAATTTCTAAGGTTTCCTGAAAGCTCCCATCTCACTGGCCATACCTATTATAAGAATTCTGGGAAAATGTAATTTGCATGGGAAACAATTTAAGACATGGAAGCAAAAGATTGTACCACTTTTTCACATATGTTCAACGCTCTTACTTTTTGTCAAATATCCCCTTCTTCTCTAAACATGAGGATGAAGCAATCTGGAAGCAATCAATGGATTATTTCTCCTCCATCTTGCCATATTATCTCCATTTTGACCAACTGTCCCAAATCAGCTCTATGAAGCATACTTATTTATAGAGTATGCTGAAGCCTGAAACCTCATTATTATGGAAGAATGAGATGACAAATACCCAGTAGTATTGAGCGTCACTGTTGTCTTCCAACCTAAATTATCTATCACGTTGAAATCATCAAGTCTGCTTCCATTGCACTTGGGATGAGTTACCTTTCAGGAGGCTTCTTCGTCCCTCAAGTCAACATTTATTTAATGAGCTCAACCATGTACAGATCCTAGCTTAGGCTTAAAGTAAGTCTACTACACATTTATTATAAACTATTTTGTATAATAATTATCTATGCAATTATTTTATCATTCTCACTTGAGAATAGAAGCCTGAGGGGACATCTTCGCTCATCTTTGGATATCAAGTTTAAAGACAAGTTGTTACATGTGGTAAATAACAATGAAGAGGAAATGTGGAAGGAGAAAGGGTAGAAAAACTGAGATTGACGGATGGAGAAAGAAAGGAAATAAAGCAGAAAATAAGGAAAGGTAAATGGTGGGATAGCAGAGAGAAGCAGAATTTTTAATAGTTTCAAAAATTTCCCTCATGAGAATTAAGATTTAATAAAACAACCTAACTAATAATGCTTACAACATGGCCAGGAAAATAATGGAACATTCATAACAAAGTAAAAACTTCCCACTTGTAAACTTAAATGTCATCGTGGGAAGAAAGCAATAGAGCTTAGGAATTAGGGCAACTGAGAAATCTTTAAAGAGAGAATCAATGAGACCAAAAAATGCCATGGTCTGTCAGATTCATATAATCCACTAAGAGATAAGTGAACAAAATCCTGACTCCCAATTCCTTTATATCACCAGTCTGTTAACATTTAATAATTTAAATGAGAAAACAGAAAATAGTGTTTTACCTAATAATAATTTAAGCTAAAACTAAAACAAATGAGAGTGTATGGGCATGTTATGAATCTAACACACAACATTAACATTTATTCATTTTTTATAACATTTAAAAACATTACTTCTTGAGTACATGCATATGAAATGAAATCAACTGTTAAAACACCACATGCTCCACTCCTACTCATGTCCAAAATTGTATTTTACTTGGACACCCAGGGAGATGCTTTACCCCTTTGGCAGTACACATGGTTGAGGGTTATTCCTGTCAATCAAAGTCCTATTCTTTTCTCTGAATGACATGCCCAGCAAAAATGCCTCCCAGCTCTCTAGACCTGTCATTACATCTTTATTAAAATGAAGATTATCTCTCCCTGTTCCATACATCGTGAATAAAACTCTCTGGTACTAACGACAGGGAATCTTTATTATAATAATTTCTAAAGGATTCGAATGCAGCTATCAAACCACAGCTATTAGAATCCCTCTTCAGAGCTTCCTACTGCCCATGTTGGTCACTATCCAAAAAGATGATCGCTTGGATCCCACTTCTAGTGCATTTAGGTGTCATCACTGCCTCACTTCCTTCCAGTTTCCAGTGTGTTCACGTTTTGGCTGGGCCCACCAATGCCCAAACTCAGCACTCACTGAACTCCATTGTTAACCAGAGTTCTTAGGAATCTTCTGCTATCGTGAGAAGTTAGTTCTTCTTTCCAAGCCAAGTATCCTAAATGCCTAAAATGGCAAATTGGAAATCTATTTTATATCTTCGGGAGACTACTGGCGAGCTGATTCGCTATGACGAATGCTCAAGAAAATAGACCTTCTCCTGCAGGTAAGCCTCATGGACGGAGTTTAGTTCCGACTTAACTGCCAATCCAGAAGCTTGTGCTCTGAGGCTGTGCTGAACTGCTACATAACGGAATCAGCATGGTCATGAAGAGAAGTGAACTCACACATGTCAAGGGATTACCCTTTCTCAATCTCCTGGCAGCATTGTGTGAGAAACCTTTCCCTTCCCTGAGAAGCGATTCCTAGAGTATATGCATCTAACAGCCCACACAGGATAGCACAGTTTAAAAAGGAGGAAAGTAGGTGCTTCTATATTATTTTACAATAATTATAGGCTAAGACAATGAGAATTATCACAATGAATCATTGCCAGGTTTGGTCTTCTGGATGAAAATTTTAAAGAGTTTAGTACATTCTTGAGATGTTTAAAATTCTTACTCTTCTGTCAATAAATGCATAATGTAGAGCTTGGTGTCAGCTGTTTTAAAGAGGAGGGAATTCAAATCCATAAAAAACCAGCATTGTTACATTGCATTCAGGGGGAAATGTCATTAATGAATCAAATCTTTATCAGTTGAAAAGGCCAGATGAAAGACACATCAAAATATATGTGATCAATATAGAAAACAAATTTTATATATATATAATTTCTAGAAGTTTCAAAACATTTAGAGCTACCACAATGTCTTTTGGAAGTAAGATCACTACGTGTAATAGTTGAGGAGTACACAAAATAGCAAGATTAAAGAATGCAGGATGCCATAAAACAAGTGACTGCTTTTCAGGTAAAATCTTCTAGATCGAGAAATACAATCGCTTGGTCAAGCCAGTGTTTTAAAGAAATATCACTTTATATGGCAAGAAGTGGAGTTAGTAATTCTGTCACTAGAATAAATAGATGAAAATATAAGAACAAGATAGGCTGCATCGAAATGACTATGTGAACTGCTCCCTTCTTTACTATTAAACATTAAGATGTTGTCACATAACCATATGGGATACTGTTAAAAGGATTCAACAGTGACTTAAATTAGAAATATATTTTTGTGCAGCACAAGTAGAGAGTGATAATATGTAAACATATTTGATATGACCCAGTTAATTGAATCATTGGGAGTATATTAGGGAGAGTAACTGAACTTCATCTGCCAATCACATGACTCAAATTGTTGCTGAGTGTACAATAAACTTTATTGCATTTGCCACTGATTATGGAGTATATGTATCTTCTGTACTTTAATAAAATTCTTGTATCACACGAATGCTACTTGGAGTACTTTCTAATCACTGGTTTAGCAGAGGGTTAATCAAATTTCAATCTCTGATTATTTAATGACATAAAGGAAGGTTGTTTTTGAGATCATATGCATTCTAGCTAAAGCAAAGCAATGGATGTTGTTGCCTGGGAAATAAAGAAATGTGAGAGGTAATCAATGTCTCCCAATCTTTATTTTGCTCACCCACTTGATTTGAAACCACATATTGCTTCTCCCAAAATTAACAGTTAAGGTATATTTTCGCAACTCAACCAGCATTACAATGCGCACTCAGTTTTGTGTATATTACAAACCTCATCATAAAAGATATTCTGAGGCATCTATATTTAAAATGATAGCATTTTCTAGTTAAGCCAGCAGACTTAAACACATAGAAATAGAATAAAAATTTCTAGAGAATTAGCAGTCTGGTATAAACTATGGTTAACTATGTGCATATTTATTCATTTATTTTACACAATCTGCTTATTCGTCTCAAAAGTAAACAGTCCAGTTTCGGTGTTCATTGTAAGCTCAATTTGGTTTTACTTCCTTACTGTGCTTTCTTGGCTTCTGCTTTTATGGAAATATAGCTGGTCATTAACACAGCTTTGCATGCCCTACAACTGTGTTGTTTTTCATGCAAAATAGACATTTGTAAAATAATTACAGATGGGAAAGCATACCCCATGGAATTTTGTCTTCATTACAAAATTATCCTGTTCTAATCATTTTACATCCACTTCATTATAAGGGAGAATACAGGGAAACATCAAATACTTCAGTTATGATAGTAATTTTCAGAGCATTTGTTCTTTCTAAGTGCGAAGTGATGGATTATATATAAAAATGAATTGTTATGGAAAGATTTACTTAACAATTTCCAATCCCCCTCCTTTGCACCACCTCCTCCATTCTATAAGAACAACCTCTCTCAGTCACATATGAGTCTCCTGTTAAAGCTTCCTAATGTTGTACTCATGGTGGACTTGGCAGCTAAAATCCAGAAGAGGAGGATTTGCCGTAAAATACTGTTTAGTCATGACTGTATCCAGCTCTCCGTTCATCTTTCAGTAGGATAACCCTGAGCTGAATGTTCTTCACATGTTAGTCCAGATCTGTTCTCCACTCTTCTCCGCCCTGCTGTGGACCTCAGAAAATTGATGTGTATGGACATCATCAACTGGAATCCCTTAATTTTGTTATGTTTCACCATTGGGAAGCACTAGCAGGTGATTTCAGAGGACAAAAGAGAAGTCAGGGATGTACTTCCCCAACTCTGTCACTGTCAGGCTTCCGTTAGCAGTATCTGTACCCTTCTACTGAAATCCATAACTCTTGTTGGGCAGCCTCCTCTTATAGCTTTTATTCTTCACAGGTTCTGGTAACTCCTTCTCTTTGGCAAGTCAAGCCTAAGTGAGACAATGTTTAAATTGGAATTAGTTCAGGTCACGTCATCATCTGGTTTTGGTGTCCTTTGCTCACACATTTTAGGCAGTCCCTTCATTAAGCTGTCCCATTGTCTTTGTTGAGAGAGCCATTATTTCCTGAGCAATACAGGCTCCTACTCCTAGTCTGTTTCTGTGGAAATAGAGACACAAGAGAACTGAGTTTTCTTGAGTTACAGAATGATAGACTGTTAGAACTGGAAAGGAGTTTCATACACATGGTGAAAATGAGACCCCACGATATGAAGTATTCTGCCCAAGCCACATAGATAATTGGTTGAAGAGATGAGACCATGAACAGTCTTCTAATTCCCAGTCAAAGGTATTTTTATTTTTACCTTAACAACATATGTGTTTGATCATCCAGAATCTAAACATGAGATAAGTAACGAGGGATATGAGTTTTGCCTATTTCTTTACCTTATTTTTGTTTTGTTTTTTTGTTTGTTTGTTTTTCAATGTGTTTTTTGAAGAAGATTCATATGAACTTAGAAATAAAAGAGATAAGTACAAGACAGAAAAAGGGAAGATTATAATAGTTGAGGAACACATTGTAGGGACATTGATAGTTGGATTTTTTAATTTCAAAAATCATTAGACAAATTCACTTTAGCATACTCAGTTCATCTCTTCAGTTTATGATGAGAATAAACAGGCTCTGCATGCAGAGTAAATTCTGTGTCAAAACCATTTAATGTACAGCTGCCAACCTCACGTTAAAGGGCTCATTAATACATGGAATGGGCTCAAGAGGAGTTTCAAGTCTGTATTTCTGTATTTCAGTGATTTAAACAACAACAACAACAACATATATTTATTAGATGATTAGCCTTCCCAGGATAGACATAAAACTCCCTGAAACTGATACTAATATAAAAATTTCAATTTTCTCATGTGTAACCTATCTATTATTTTATGTCTTGTAGAAGTCTACATATATTCCAAGCACTAAGAAAGAGTTTCTAAGAAGAACCCTTTGCCCCTTTTATTGCCCCTCATATTAAGCTACTTCTAGAAAAAAATTAGAATTAAAATATATTTATTGTGTGCCTTCCTATGGGCAATGTAATATGGGGAAAATGAAAATAAGGTATTCCATAATCTTGTTGGAGAAAGCTACCCTTTAATTTGCAACCATGATTGTGCCTGTAGAACTCAGTAATTCAACAACAACAACAACAAAAAACCAGAAAAGAAAATTTATAATGCACACACAGAAGGCAATGAGCAGTATTCTTTTATATATTATATTTTATCTTTCAAAGGTTTACATAAATGACAAAAATACAAAAGAAGGAGTATAAAACACTGTAATATTATCAGTCTAATGGGATAATTTAATTGCTAAATATTGTTTTGCCTGAGTTCATCAAGCATCTGCCATACCTACTCATTGTGAAATTCTAGATATTTGTGTATTAAAGAAAATACCTTTTCCCTACAATATAAATCTGTGGATGATTTGAAGAAGGATGTCAGTTGATTTTATATTTAAAGAAGGAACCCAATAAAATAACCAACATCCATGGCAAATTGCTAAATAACATTAGGCCATGAGCCTCATTAAAGTTCCATGGCTTTGGATTTGGCTTTGGTATATGTCAGTTCAAACACAGTCTACATGTACATATATGTCAAAAAATAAATAAATAAATATACAAATCAGCAATTCATCAATAATAAAACAGCTAACAGAGAAAACACATCAGACCTGGAAGAAAAACATTTAAGACCCATTATCCACCTTGCACATTTCTTCTTACACAATGAAGACCACTTGGTCACCAGGAGTGGCTGAGTGTTGCAGCTCTCACATGCCTTAGGCTGGCCGTCAGGACCCAGGACACACCTGAGCATCACATACTGGTCCAGACAAACTGGCCCAACTGGTGTTTCCCAAAATCATGTGGTTTGATCATTACTACTCAATACAAGCAGAAAAGCAACATGAAAAATAGCAGCGAAGATAATAAGAGATTAGAGAGTCTATCTCGTTTATGCATTTCCAGTATCTACTGTGGTGCCGTTAAATGCTGATATGCACTTACATTCACTAAATATTAGATTGCATTGAATACATTTACTTGAGCCCCTTCACTGCTCGCAATCTGTTTTATGAACTTGAATAAGTGGTTTCAACTCTCTGAGCTTCAGTTTCAACATCTGAAAATTGGGAATTATAATAGTACTACCTCCGGGTTTTTTCTCCCTAAGGATGAAATGAGATAATGCACATGAACACATTCTTTGGACTTGAACATACCATCAAAGACTGAATGCTTGTGTTTATATTGTTATTTTAATATTTTATGGGTTAAAAGGAGTGCTAAGTTTGTCACTGTCATTCTTCTGTTCTGTACATGGTTAGATTTATTCTAACAATTGTTAGGTTTTATTTTCCTCAAGAGATTCAATATTTTCAATTTAAATTTTAAAAAAGTGACTTGCAAATGTTTTTATTTTTAACACATTTGGCCTTATTATAAAAAGATTGTTCATCATTTTTCCAATATAAGTGAGAGGTTCCATAAAGGACACAGACATCAGAAAGCTATGACATCTGGCATTTTAGGACATGTTGACACAGCAGATATTCCCCACAAGAGAAGTCCTATTGACATGAAAGGCCCTTGATCCTTACCAGTGAGAAAATGACTGAACAAATTTAACTGATACGCAAGCTCCCAGTGTCTGTGACAGCCAATCGCAGACAGGGATACAAAGGAAGTGGTTTATATAGCACAAAGAAGTGCAGTCTTGGCAGCTCAAGGGACCTCTCCAATAATTTCATTACTGAGAATTTCTACAAGTGCTGTAAGCAAATTTATCCCTGGGAGAGAATGAGGTCCTCTGTCCTTATCTCTGGAAAAAGTTGTAGTGTCTTGTGGACCAAGATCAGTGTTTGTGATCATAAAAATAGCTGCCAACCAGCAAATAGAAAAGTAGTTATGGATGAGAAGTGAGGGCAGACATGACAGAAAATCAACAATTGAGTATTGTTGGTGTAAATGGGAGAAAAGTTACCTTGAGGCAAGAAAGCGATGGTAGGGGTTACTTGAATACATGTGAGTATTTCTACACTCCCAATAGATATAAATCTGTGGGATTTGGGAACAAGAAATGAGAATTCCCTAAATCATAGGGTATTCATAAGCTGTTTCCAACCTTCTTATTATAAATAACAAAATGCTTACTATTTTGAAAATATGGTTTAGAAGCATGTACAAAAATTTTAGCCTATAGCAAATATTCAGAAACTGGAAAACACCAGCAAACATTTTGGCTACTTTTCAAATAATAACATTAGGATCTCCTATCAAAGTCAAAATAACTATTTTATTTCCACAATGTGTTACTTCTTGCAACACCTTGGAAGAATTATATAAAGTATATTATGCATATAAACTTATTAATTTCTGTTTTTTTTAGCAGGAATGACTCACCCTTGTCAGGAGACAGGACTACCTACCACAAACACACACAACACAGAAGAAGCTATGAGCACGACTGTGTAATTAGGTTGTAATTGATCCTCTCTGGTTTCCGTGCTGGTTCTCAGAAATGTCAACCTTAACTTTTGACTCTGAATGTCAGCATTTCCTGCTCTTGCTTTCAACTTGACATCAGTGGTTTCCTTCTAAGCAGGAACTATGTTGACTGTTAGGCTATAATTCCCTGAAGAGAATTACAATACTTTTTATCATGTTCCCAATTTCTCAACTGATTTTTCTTAGGATTTTGGATTCATAAACTCCTTGAGAGTCACTGGGAATAAATTTCTGCATGGAAATCCTATGCAAGACAAACTGTCCTTCCCGTGTGAACAAATGTCATGATAGGTAGTTTCTGGAGTTGCAATGCAGTACGAGCTCTTGATCTCTCTATTTCACTCACTCACACCCAGCTTTCTCAGTGCTACTTCAAATATATCCTAAATGCATCATCATCTCTCCTGCTACAAGCCTACTATTTGCCACCTCCCCTTGCCATGACACAATAGTCTTTTAGGTGGACTTCTGGCTTCCACTTCTGACCCACTAAAATCAACACCACAAAGTAGTCAGCGTAAAAATTTAAAACATATAATTTAGATATATATTGAGACATCCATACTTAAAATTCAGTCAGTTTTCTATCACACTTGAAGTCTAAAATTTGTAGTTTTCCTTCCAAATTCCTAATAGTCTAGCTTTCCACTCTCATCTCATATTATCCTTAGCCTGAATTTCACAGCCACTGGTTTTCTGTCTGTTTTTCAAACACTGTAAGTTAGTTCTTTGAGCTTTTGCTCTATGTGGTTTCTTCCTAAATTTCTGTGTCCCCACACATCTGCACACCCTTCATGGATCAGCTTAGAAGTCACCTCTAAGTAACTTCCATGACCACTCAGTCTACAGTAAGTTAGCATATACTCTTCATTAGACCTTTTCTTAAATTCTCTGCATATTATTTGTCACTATGTTTTCTTTCATTGCTCGCTCTCTCCTTTGCTTTCCCTCCTTCCCTTTCTCCCTTCTTTCTTCTTTCTTTTTTTCTTCTCTTTTCTCCTTCTCCTTTTACTGAAATATAAACTGTAATAAAGCAAATGTTCTCTATTTTATTCACTGCTACATCTCGAGCACTTTAGAACAGTGCCTGAAACATAGTAAATACTCAATAAATGTTCGTTAGATAAATGATGGAAGGAAGGATGGATGGAAGGAAGGAAGGAAGGAAGGAAGGAAGGAAGGAAGGAAGGAAGGAAGGAATGAAAGAAAGAAGGAAGGCAGGCTTTGGATGGTACATTTAAATTTAATTTTCATTTGCTCATGATAATAATGCTGCTGTTAACATAATAATACTGCTTTTTTCAAAAAGCCATTGTAAAATTATGTGATTAGTTCATGAAAATATTTGTACAAACTAGTATGAAAATGGGAAATATTAAGATACTAAGGCTGTAGGAGAGAATTTTTTTTAAAAGCTATACACATAGTATTACATTTGAAATGTAATCCAAAATCTAGAAAAAGTAATCACATATATTTTTTAATTGACTTACTGCTTATTTTATGGAGTAAAATATTGGGAGTTGCCAAAGTTATTTACCCCCGTTTAGAGATCTAGTTTTCAGCCAATAGAAGGAAAACAGGAAAATTACTTTGCATTATTGATTACATTCAAGACCATGTTAAGATTTTCACATATTATATATCACTTAGGTGGCACTGTTATTTCAATTTATAAATAAGTAATTCAGCCCCAGAAGCATTAGGAGTGTGTGTCTGTCTCTAAACCAGGTTCTTTTCCTAATATATCAACTTGCCTTCATCAGTGGCTAGGAAAATGATCTAACATAGAAGCTTCTAGCAGTTTTATTCTGTGTTATATTTTCAAAAGCCAGTTACGCTTTGTCAGAGAAATTCCACTCCAGCCCTGCTGAGCAATTGTCAGTTCACCAGATTCCATACCACTTTAGCACCCTTCCTCAGAAGTACATGTCTGACCCAAGAGGAATCTTCTGTCATCTGGCTTTAAAATATAAGATGGGGCAACTAGCTTGCATTCTTGGGGACTTGAATTCAAAAACCAGAAGCAAGTGTCAGTTATCTGGGGATTTTGAAAGAGATTATTTATGAGATCGAGTCTGGGAAAAAAACAGAAAATTTATGAAGCAAAGTCAGGAATGAGGATGGTGCCCTAGCAAGCCACCTGGAAGCTTAGGCTATTAAAGAGTAGAAATAACAAATCAGGAATGAGCATGACAAGAGCAAGGAGCACACATGCAGAGATTTGGGGAGACCAGGTAGCTCCTAAGAAATGACATGAGAACTTTTGATTTCCTACTCCTGTTTTAGTACCAGTAAGACTGTGACTCCTATCTTTGAATACAATTGCATGTTATATCTTTATAAGAAAATATACTTCTCTTTCCTTTTTGTTGGAGTTAGCTGGAGGGGTCTTTCTTGAAATTAAAATGACTGTAACTAAGGCAGTTTATGTTGTCCAAAAAGTCCATGTGTGTTTGCGTGTGAGTGTGTGTGTGTTTATAGAAAGAGTCTGTTTCACCTCACCACATGCCATGTGTGTTTGCGTGTGTGTGTGTGTGTGTGTGTGTTTATAGAAAGAGTCTGTGTCATGCGGGAGATCCTGCCAACTACGCCAAGTGTCGTGCAGGGCGTCCGGCGGGGTCTCTGGTCCCACTCCCCACACAAAAACGCAGGATATGGCTAGGCCAAAAAGGAACACCCACGGAGCCAAAGGTAGGGGAGTCATACCACTATACTCTCACTGGCGGCTGGGTTGGAGACACAGGAACCAGGAGCAACACAATTCTCAACCCTCACTGTGCTGCTTGCAGACTCAGCCACCATCGTCTTGCTAGCTCCCCCTTTTCTGCTAGCCTAGCCATGGCAGTTATATTAGTGCCCAATGGCTCACTGGTTACAGCTGACGGCCAACTAGCCACAGCTGATGGCCATTTGATCACAGTCGATGGCCATTTACTACCTGAGCCAGCACCTTTCTATGTGAGGCCGAGAGTCTGGAAACTGCTTTTTGGGGCTCTGTCCCCACAGTCTGTTTCACCTCACCACATGAATTTCCATTTTGTTTTTGATACACTTTTATCTGCTACCTCAGTTAGAGAAAGGAGAATAAAACTTGGTTGTGATCTCTTGCTTTCAAGAAAGGAAGCAGTTCAAAAATAGGATAAGAATTAATAGGAATTCATCATTTATTTGCTACCTCCTTCCAATCTCAGTCACATAGTCTGAACTCAGCTTTACATAATGAGTTACTTCTACCACAGAGCTACAATTATTGAAGAAACTCAGTTTTGCAGGAACAAGCAATTAATACAAATAATAGCTAATCCAGATCCCTTAAACGTATTTTAAAGATTGTATTTCACACCATGTCATTTAATGTAAATTTTATTTCAACTATTAGTGTTTCAGTTATTTAAGCTAAGCATTTTTATTCAAAATGAAAGCTGTAAATCCAATGTGCATTTGTAATTTACAATCCTATAGCTGAACTTCGGTTTGGGTAGAAAGTACCTTCGTGAAATAGAAATGTACAGAGAAGACAAATGTGAACTATGGTTGACATTAAAACAGGAGGATATTGTGAGTATCAGACTAACCCAGAAAAAGTCTGCTAATTACATGCCGTGCCTCTAAAGGAATAAGATAAATGTCCTTACGTGACTTAATAAACCCAATTCAATTATTTTATAGTCACATCACTATAACTTCTGACCAAATCGTAAAGTGCTGTGATTCTTTTTGATAAAAAGCAAAGACAGGTTTTCTGAGTGCATGAGTATTTTGGGGCATGGAAATATAGATAGTTAGATTCCTGGATATGGACAGAGGGAATAAAGTATGCAATATAGGTTATAAGTGTTTAAGCAGAAGGAGCTAATGGTGAACCATTAGCTCAGTTTCCACACCGGTAAAGTCACTTCAACAGGTTGATCATAGAGACACTTAATCAATAGTCACCCATTTCCAAGGGCAGAACGTCAGTTCTCTTGTTGGGACTTTCTGTAAACACAAAAAGCACGCTGTGTTTCCATATACCATTTACTCCAGCAGTTCTCCTGCGGTTCCTCTATTCTGCTGTCTCCTACTGTTCCATTAATCTCTTCATGAATCTTGATGATATCCTCCAGGTCACCACCTGGGGGCCACTGCCGAGACCAAAGCTAATCCCTCCCACCGTCCATATTCTGGCTGATGGGCAGCTGAAGCAAATGCAGAAGCACTGAACTCTGTACTCTCTGCTGTAACTGTCAGGATCGCCTCTCCAGTTGCCACGAGATCTCCTGCACTGGCTGCTATCTCTAGACAACGGAAAGCATTTTCATTATTTGGTGAAGTGAAGAGGGAGGGAAGTAGGTCGGCACCATCCTGGTGTCATTTTTCAGTCTTTTCCCTGGGAGCTTCAGCTGTGAATAACCTCCCTACCAGCCTTTTTCCTCATCACTTGTGGCAATAGTTTCATTGCCTCTTCTTTCATGTAGACTTTTTCCATGGAACCATGCATGTGTTAAGCTTGTCTGCATATTCTCCATCTTGGGTACATTCTAGGTCCCTGCCCATTATGTTGCCAGACTCTATACAAACAACAATTATGATAATTAGAGAGTCCCAAGAACATCATGAGAGTTAAAGTTGCTGCCTGGTTGTAGCAAATGAAAGACACGTGGAGTGGTGGTAGGTGTTATAAAAAGAAGAGTATTGGATGTTGTTTAATTTCATAATGCCCTTCCTGAGTATCAACTTTTCATGCAAGCAAGAGACTGAAATCGGGGTAGAAATTCTAATTATAAAATACTTTGGTAACTTCCTATCTCTACGTAAAATATTGCTGGTTCTGTTCCACTGGAGCTGATAAAATGTGAATTTGAATATTGGAGGCTTCAAGGTCAAGAGAGAACAAAACTGAAGGTGACTCTATTAGTGAGAATTAAACACAGGAGTTAGATTTCTTCTTAACCTTCCCATCTTCCCATCTTTGTTTTCCCCCACCTACATCCTTCTCAGAACTTGTATTTATGCTGATGAGAATTACTGGCTCTAGTAGTGGACTTGGGTACGCAACAGCTTAGCAAGTACTTAAAAATAGCAATTTATGCAAAAAGTAGTTGTCCTTCTTATGACTTGGATATTAGCATTAACCAATTGTGTGTGTCTGTGTGTGTGTGTGTGTGTGTGTGTGTGTCTGTGTAAATTCTATGAAAAACTTGTTAGGGAGCATTAACTAAGTTTAGAAGTGAAATAATCTGGCCTAGTACACAAAATATGAATAGATATAAATTAAATATCTAACACCAGATTCTTAGATCAGTAATCTAATTCCTTTTCTTATTTTCCTAAAATACTGCTTTTCACAGACTACTTTATAAAAAATGTATTCATTATCTTGTCTCCCAAAATATTTTCCTCTTTCAAGTTCCTTTTCATCATTGTTACCACCACCATTCCCACCAGTCCCAATTTCGTATATCTATCTTATATTTGATTGTACTTTCTTCATATTCAATAAGGTACTAAATCACGTTTAAAAGTCAATTCAAAAACATCATACATTTACCTCATTTTTTCCTTATCCCTGCCATCATTTTAATTGGGGATCAGTATTTCAAATTTAGGGTGTCTGTGCTATATGCCGATTCCTCCTACCTACACTGTATTAAAGGCTGTTGTCACCGGCAGCAGACAACACGATGCTTCACTTTCAACAGATCCTCAAAAAAAAAGTTAACCGTCCTTTTCACTTCCACTTCCTTCCTTGCTTTCTTTTTTCCTCCAAATTTAGATTCTGTGTGATTACATGACATACTTGCTTTATTGCGTTTTCACTATAACATTTTTTTCCTAAACAACTTTCAGTAGCTTCCTATCACCCATGAAAGTAAATCTAAATTTCTTTGCTTAATCTTTCGTTTTGCCAAAGTCAGGCCCTACCATCCCAATTAAAACTCATTTTTCACAGCATCCCACCATAAATCGTGCTTTAGCCAAGCTACCCTTAACATAGTTATTTCAAGATGTCATGCTTATGCCAGACTCCACTCTTTTATTTTGCCAGTCATGTCTTTTCCTCTTCAAGTTTATCAGTCAAAACAAGGTTTAGTCCTGTCCACTTTTGCTCTTTTGGGCATCACACTTCACCATGTGCTACTTTGCATTTGCTTCCCCAGTGAGAAAGTAGCAGTGGTGGAGGTTAGGCCATGTACTCCAAGTATTAGAGAACCTTATGGCTGGAAACAACCCTGGATACTAGCTAGGTCAATCCTTTCATCTTAAAGCTGATAAACGTGAGGCTCAGAGTAGTTAACTGACTTTGAAAAGGTCACAGATTCTTTAGCAAAAGAGTTGGTAACAATATCCAATTTAATTCAGTACACAGCACAATACATATATACATATATATGCTTATATATGCATAGGTATAGCGTATGTTATATAATACTACATTATGATATATATATATACATATATGATTATATATGCTATATAATGCTATATTGTAATAAATATATATATAAGTATATAAATATAAAATCATTACTTACTTCTTGATTTACATTTAATTGATTCTCTGTAGGTAGGAAAGAATGTTTATTTTCCCAATGAAATAGCATTCGAAGCTGACAGATTTCAACAAAGTATCCTATTGTGACAAGAAATGGAAAAAAAATTAAGGTAAAATACATATTTATTTACAATTCTGTATTGTTTTCTAAGGAGAATGGAAACTCAGGTACTTTTACTGAGTGAGATGATATGCATAAACAATCAAGTTTGAAAACTGGAAAGAAAGCTATGATGCAAAACAGTGAAAAAGAAAGAAGAGATGGAGAACAAAATGAAAATTTTGGAATGAAATATTAGATGCTTAGTGTGTAATGTCCCTTACTTCTGTAATTATTCCACAAAATTTTCAGTTAATCTTATAACTCATTAAATTTTAAAATGCAGTGAAAATGTTACTAGAAATAAAAAAAAAAATAAGGCCTCAGGCTCAGCTCTACTACTCTATAATACTGTAATAATCAGCTACCTTTTATGTTTAAGTATTTGTCTTCTGTTTAAATACTGCAAAACCCTAGTCTAATTAAAATAAGATACCTTACAAAAATTAAACATTTTTTAGATATTTTATGGGAGATCTTATACCAAAAATATGTTTCAATGATTAAAGAAAATTCCTCAATTCGCTAAAAATAGAAATAAATTGACATATTTTTGAGTAAATCTAAACTGTTAAAGTTTTAAAATGAAAACTTTGAGTTTAGCACAGTGTTTTCACAGAGTTTTGACAAGTCATCAGATGGTACATTAGTTGATGAGCACAATTTAGTTGTAGCAGAACATTTAAAAATGTTAATTATAGATGGAAATCTTTAGCTTGGTTAATTGCAATACATTCCTCACCTAATAAGCACAAAATATAAAAGTACCTGTTGATTCCACATTTTTACTTGATTAGTGATTTATATGGTTGTGTGCAGTCTATGTATAATGGGAACTGAATGGAAATCCTTGGCATGATTCTTACCTCTTTCCACATATCAAAAATGTTTGCAGTAATCTTTTCTTCAGAACCTCATACATGTTCACCATTTAAACTTTTATTAATGCTCATAATCTCAGATAAACCAACACCATAAAATGTTCTGTTTTGTGAAATATTCTCTTACTAAAATTCAGTTGATTGTTTGGGAAAAAAATAAACTGTTAAGAGTTTGGATTTGTTTTAACTGGATTTATTTTGGTCAATGTGCCAAACCACTGTATTAGTTTTTAATTGCTGCTGTAATCAATTACCTCAAATGTAGTGTTTAAAACAACTCAAATTTGTTATTTTAAAGTTATGGAGGTCAACAGTCCAGAATGTGTCTTGCTAGGCTAAAATCAAGGTGTCACAAGGCTGGGATCATTTGTAGGTTCTAAGGAGAACTGCTTCCTTGTCTTTTTCAGCTTCTAGAGACTACCTGCATTCCTTGACATGTGGCCCCTTGAACCATTTTCAAAGCCAGCGTGTAAAGCATCTTCATATCTCTCTCTGACTCTGACTCTTCTACCTCCCTCTCACACGTACTGGTATAAGGAAATGTGAGTGTACATTGGGCCCACTAAAATAATCCGGGATAATCTCATCTCCAGATAAATTAATTAGTAGCCAGTTTCTACCTGTAAACTTAATTCCCCTTTGTCATGTAGCTATGTTGCTATGTAGCCTAATGTTTACAGATTCCAAGAATTAAGGTATGGATCTGTTTGGGGGTCCACCCTCAGCCATATTTTGTAATCTCTATGTTTTTGATTTCCAAGCATTTGTAGTTCATTTTCAGGTTGATATTTTACCAAGAACTCTATCCCTGCAGGCCTATAGGACAAATTTTATGTATGAATAAAATTAATCTATTTTTTGTTAAAAATTCTTCACTGTCTTTCAAAATTGGGAAGATGCTATATGATTTACCAAATCTTAGATTTGTATGCATTGCCCACTTTATAAAGATTGTCTAGGACCTTACTATAAGATTCTATGGCAAATGAATGCCCAGGGAGGGGAAGAGGTTATTTCCTACCTCCTCCCTTCACTTTTTTGGTTACACGAGTGACGCTGTAAATGTCAGAATCTGCTTTCTACGATTCAGTTTTAAAAGTTTCCCTTCCATAATATTGAAATTTAACAACCAGTGAGCCAGACTATAAAACTTAAACCTTATAGGCAAAAGTAGCTTTCAAAATAATGGAATTTTAGTATTGACTTAATAAAACACCACTAGATTGTAGAAAGTTTTTATGATATTTGTTGTAACACTGTATTTCATATTTGGCATTTACAACTAGAAGAACAAATTTATTTTAAGTTTTGGTCCACATTGAATTTATATAGTTCAATTATGCTTAACACTGGACATTACTCTCTAAGCACAAGTCTTTGTAAGATCTAGAAGGAATGCAATTTGGAGTGAATTATTGTTATAGAATAACTTTGTAATAGATGTCTTTTAGTCTGTTATTCTGAATGTTCCATAAATGGCTATTGGAGAATGACTATGGTTAAAAATATTTTTGTGATCACTGATTTACCTGAGGCAAGTATATTGATTCTAAGGGGATCACAAATATTTCCCTATGGTTTTTCTGATTTAATTTGTAAGATATCAATTGTTTGACCTAATGAAATATTAAGAGTTCTGTCTAGTGGACGAAACCATCCCAATTAGAGGATACTGTAATAATAGTAATAGGTGTTGACAATTTCTTGCACTTTATAGACCTGGAAGCATATGGACTTAGACTCAGGCAGGTCAGGATTCACATCCCAGACCTGCCATTAATTACCTGTGTGACTTCATACCTCAGTTTTCTCATCTGTAGCTATCAAGAATAGTGTGACCTTTGAAAATTTAGGATTAATTATAAGTAAACTATGGGTGCTTAGCACATGCACATGTATTTCACTTGACTCAATGACAGTTAGCAATTTATGAAATAATTATAATAATAATAAAAAATCTCCCCCTATATTCTGTTAGTCAGTTGAAATCTTGAAACAAATAAAAACAAGTGTGGATAAAAAATATATCTGGACTTTCATATTTGTGTGTGATAGAACTATTCTTGAACTATTCTAGAACAATTCTAGAACTAGTCCTGTACTATTCTTCCCTTCATAAACAAACATATATTGAAAAAAGGACATACAACCCTGAGTAGAATTTTTAATCAGTATATTGTTGGTTTCGTTTTTAATAATATTTGAAAAAAAGTTTATCCATTATTTTTCAAATGTATGTTTCTTTTCCCTTCTCTAATTCCTTTCTTCTGGGTCTCCAATTTCTCTTTTGTTTAATATTAGTCCATTAATCATTGCGAATAAGTTTATTTTATTTTAATCTTTATTCTCTGATGATTCACTTTAGATAATGTTACTATTTTAAATGAATTTAGTATCATAACATTTTAATATTTTATTTCAATAGGGCATTTTGTTTCATTGTCTTTGTGACATTAGTTTATATAATTTCTATAGACTTTTCCGCTGTGTTTGATCTCCTGCAAAACTCATCAAGTGAATTATTTTTATTTCAAATTTTATATTTCATTTCTCGGCTCCCATTTCATTCTTTTAGAGTTTTTATACCTCTTCTATTTCATACTCTTATATACAACTAATTGTGTATATCTTTAACAGTAGAAACATAGTGTATATAGCTATTTTTACAGCTTTTTTCTGCCAACTCCAACATCAGTGCCATTTGTTTGTCCTTTCTTCCTACTTTATATTCCTCTTGATTATGGCTTTACTTTCCTGCTTATGTATAGTAATTGTTTTATTATGTTCTAGATATTGCAAAACTACCTTATAGAGATTCTGAATTCTTTTATTTTCCTCTGAATATTATTGAATATCGACTATCCAGGTAGTTAAATTATTGGTGTTCACTTTGATCGAGTGGAGATTTGTTTTACATTTTGCTAGGGGGCATTTATTTTGGTTTTGCATTTAGTTCTGGGAAATTTCCTTTTTCCTAGGGTATGGTCTTTATTCCTAAAATGGAATCTTCTTAGGATTTTGCTGAAGGCCTGATGTGTTAAAATATGCCCTCTAATTCAACAAAACTTCAACTTGAATATCTGTATCCCCCGAACTCAGAAGCTTCTAAACAGTCTATGACTCATTCCTTAGCCTTTCATATGTTTCTTTTTATTTTGTCTCTTGAGTGCTCATTACTTTGCTCCTCTTTTATTCAAATCTTGTATCACCACCAGCATCTACTACGAACAAATGTTTATAGCAACTCTATTTAAAAGTGCCCCAAACTAGAAGTAACTAAGATGGTCATCCATACATGAATTGATAAACACACTGTGGTACATCCACACAGTGGAATACTATTCAATAAAGAAAATAAATGAGCTATCAAGCTATGAAAATACACGGATGAATCTTAAGTGAATATTTGGTATGTGAAAGAAAACAGTTTGTAAATAAAGACTGAATACTGTATGATTCCAGTTATGAGTAATTCTAGAAAACGTAAAACTCAAGTTATAATGAAAAGATCAGTGGTTTTCAAGAGTTTATCAGGGGGAGGGGGAGAGAGAGTTTAAAAAGTGAAATATTAGAGATTGTACAGGGTGATGAAGCTATTCTGTATGAAAATGTAATGATGCATGTATAACAATGTGTGTGTCAAAATACATAGAACTTTATTACACAGAGAATAAATCTTAATATATGCAAATTTAAAAAATCATTCAGGAGGTCAGGGGATCCCAGGATAGAATGCAGAGTGTAACAAAAAAAACATATAATTGCATTATAATATATGAAAAGACTTTACTGAGAGGCTAGGCTGACCTACGTAATTTTGGAAATAAATGGAGTTTACATATAAGACTACAGACAAAAACAACTATATGTAAGCATCACACTCAAGTCGATAAAGCCGCTTCCCAATGGGGGTATGGATAAGTAACTGATGCCGCTATATATGTACAGTGAAACTGAACTAAGTAAATGTTCAGTAGATGGTGGGTGCCAGGTTTCTCACTGTTTGAGAGGGAGGTTACAAACAAGCAAGGAAGGAAGTCTACAGTGACCCAGGTGGTAATGTATCAGAGTCAGAGATATCAAATTAATTCATGTTTGGCCTGATAGAAATAAAGATGACTACATATAGAAATATTTGGAGATTGATGTATGTCCATGTGTTCGTATATACACATAGATCTGCTTTCTTTGTCAGCTAAAGGAGCCTACAAGCATCTATAACCCTGTGACAATGAACACACCTAGCATAGAGTTCTTGATTTCTAATACTATTCTCAAGCAACTAGTCAGCGACATTAGTATTTTATGAGAGAGGGTTTTGGTCAAAGGGATGGGTGCTTTCCAGAATATTTTCTTTCTTTCACGTATGCAGAGGCCTGATTCTAATCTAATTTTCACCGTTAGTGATGGAATGTTTCATGAAACATAAGAGACCTAGTCTGCTTTCCCAGAGGATATCATTCAGTAAGGACTAACATCAGACAATGAGGAGATATTTCTGTCATTTTTGTTTTAGTTATAAAAGTTAACGGGCAACCTCAGCTGTTCAGACATACCCAAGCGCTGAAGGGAATTGTTAGAGGGATGGCAGCAGCTGAGTTGGGCTTAATTTGGGAAGGATCCGCGTTCCTAATTCCCTGAGTGATTTGTCCTCTCCTTGCAACAACCTTGAGTTTCCTGCTTCCTGTTTGAAGTTTAGTAGTGTCTCTATTCCCTCGGGTTCTTTAAAATACACATTTTCTAATGCTGAAAATAAAAGTGTTTATCTAAAGTTGACAGAGAAAAACTTTGGAACAATTTCTAAACAATGTTGAGGAAAAAACATATCTAAATTTGTTAGAGATTTCAATTATATTGTCTTACTTTCCTGATTCACTGAAGTTAGTCCAATTTACCGATTCCACTTTTCACACACTCTATTTCTCTTTAAAATTGGATTAGGGCTTATTTGAGTGTCAGTTATATAGGGTAGAAAAACTGTACATTCTGGAGAAGGGGAAATAAAGTCGGGAAGATTGAGTGCTGGATCACAGTGTAGGGGTTGCTATGGCAACACCAATGGCAGGGCTCTGAGTGAGCTTATGAGAGAAACTCTGAGGGCAATGGAAAGAATGGAGAATAAAAAAACGGCAAGGACAGAAAAGAAAGGAAAGCTTACTGTAAGGGATTACAGTGGGGTAATGAGAAGGAAGTGGCTCTCTCACAGTTTTTTCCAAGTCTGACCCTAAAATGACTAGGATAATACCATCGATTGGGATATGGATGCAACAGCAATATTAACTCTTTACCATGTAGTAGACACACTGCTAAAAGTTGAGAATACAAAATTGATGTGAAAGTGTGTTTTTATTTCAAAGTGGTAACAACTTAGCCAAAAAATATATTTGTATCATTCATATCAACTTATCAATCCCTGCTAGTTTTGTCTTTCAAGCATCTTTCTCTTAAGTTGCTTACTGTGTATTTTCCAATTTTTTCCCTACTGATATCAGTTTACCCAACCTGTGTATTAGCGCAGCCATTCATCTACTCACATATTATTTAGTTTCTATTGATTGATTGATTGATTGATGTCATCTATGTACCAACTAATGAAGATTCAACAGGGAACAAAATAATCTCTACATTATTTCATAGTTCCTACATAGTCCCATCATTAGTTTACAATAAGATAGAAAAGACATTTAAAAATGGTCACACAAATAAGTAATATAAACACCACCTATTGATTGTTAAGTCTCTCCTTTTTGTTCTTTGTGACTATCACTCTTTGCCCCCGAGATGGTGGTGGCAGAGGTTGTACGTGGGGTGGAGGGTGGGGGCAGTGTTATATGTGTGTATGACAGATGGGGCTTGAGGGTTCCCGGTCTTTTGGGATTGAGGGATATAGTATCTACGAGAGAGATACCCACCTCAAGAATCCTTGGTGGAAAATTGGAAGGTGTTCAGAGCCAACTCAGAATTTTCTGTTTTGAAATCTGCCATAGGCATTTTCTTCTTACTCTCCCCAAATGACATCACTCAGATATGACTTTATCTCCAAGTCAAATTTACTGTAAGTAATTTACTTCTATCTTCACTCTTTCAATTCAATCGATATGCATTGAGTGCCTGCTCTAAACAATTATACAACCTATGCTAGGTGTTCGGAGAGAAAACAATAATGAATGCAGACCAAGTCCTCTCACTCTGGAACTTATACTCTTGTTGCAGGGTGAGGGGTGAGGCAGGCATTAAATTAATTAAGTTACCAATAACAGTGTTAGTTATTTACATAAATTGTGATAAATGACACAAAGGAAAAGACGTATGGCCAATAAAGATTATGATGGGGAAAACTGACCTATCCTGGAAAGAAGGGTAACAAAAGTATTTCTTGAGAAAGTGACATTTAAATAAAGATCAGAAAGTAGTTAGGTGAAGAGATAGGAACCAGAGAGACAATGAGCCAAGCTTAGAGGTAGAAAAGAACAAGTGATGTGCATAAAAACCTTCTGCTATGCATTTAAATGGAGAAGTATCACTTTTACATTTCCCTTTAAAGCAAATCAAAAATGATCCCAATCATGTAAGATGATGAGAAATTCAATCTCTGCCATTATACTGACTTCCTGCCACATTTCTCAGAGATGCAAAGGCCCAGATCTTGGCTTGAACAGAACACTCGGAAAAGCCTCTGCAGTTACCAGTTCACTATAGTCACAAAAGTGATATTGGTCGTCTGATTTTATGACATTTCTAAACCCAGCTTTTCCACTATTTCTGTGCAATCTGGGACTTGGGAAACATTTCATGAAAAAGGTCCCTGGTTCCTAGGTTGCAGTATCCCTAGAGATATCACGTATCCTACCAGGGTCCTTATGAGGAAGCTCACCAAGGAACACTTCTGTTAATATAGCTCTCTTAACAGCCATCAATGTCCCACCCTCTAAAAGAGACTGCTCTCCCCACTCACCTTGCATAAGCCTCTCAAATAATCCAGGTTACTGAAAAGGGGCAAGTGCCTTGCATCTTTTGCTTTTGGTACTCCCAAGGCAAGGAGAAAAAACAATTTGAGTATTTGGTGAATTCAATGAAAAGTTAAAGAGGAATAAGCTAAAAATTAACATTAAATTATGATGCTGCATATAACATGTTTAAAAAATGAAAAATATGCCACACGGGCCATACAGCAAAGATTTGGGGGAGTTTATGTACTTAGGAATAAAACCATCAGGGTCTTCAGCATCACCCCAAATCAAAGACTACTGTAATATGAAATACATTAATAATATCAGTGCCTGTTAATATGCTGGTGTTAATATTAATACAAATAACAAAATTTTATAAAAATATGTTATGTGAAAACATACATAAATACATATGTGTGTGTGTGCTTAACTCTTGATTTTCTGAAGTTAGAGTAATAGATATACAGATTATTATACTAATTAAGAATAGGAGGTATATGTGGTGATGAAAGGAGAACTGACTCTGGGTGGTGAACAAACAACGTGATTTATAGATGATGTAATACAGAATTGTACACTTAAAACTTATGTAATTTTACTAACTACTGTCACCCCAATAAATTTTAATTAAAAATAATAACGAAAAAGACAAAAAAAAGAATAAGAGGTATAAATTAAAATTAGTTGCTATGAATCAGAAAAAAAATGTAATTAGTTAGAAGGCCCTCCATTTAGAGCTACATAAGAACCACTGGAAAACATAGAATGTTAAATCTACCGTTTTGTGAGATGCCCACCCTCCTTACTTTAGAGTACATTTAAGTCTCATCAGCTACTACTCATAATGGAGAAAAGGCAGTGGGAAAGGTCTAATCAGTCACACTGTCATTTTTCTGGATGTTACTGTTCAAAAACCTGAATGTTTTTTTGGCAATTGAAAAATTATAAGGCTTTGATTTTTTGTTTCTTCTTGTTTCTAAGGCTTTTCCAAAATATCTATTTTTATCATGCCAAAGAGACATGGGAGGAAAGTGACATAGAGAGCATGGTCTATCAAACCCAGGACTTGATGAAAAAGACCTGAGCTGGAAATGACAGGTCTTGCTCTCAAATCTTTTATTTTCAAACAGACATACACCAGACTTTATCTGATGGAGAAACAAGAGGATGTTCTGAGAAAGGAGAGAAAGAGATCTGAAGGCGCTAACAACAGAGAAGTTGATCATTTCAATTTGAAGCTATGTGGCTTGGCTCTGAGGCATGTGAATCAGAGATTGAGTCACTGAGCAATGAAGGCATTATGGGTTGTTTGGATATGAAGAGAATTATGCTAATGTTAGTCAGGAGAGCCAGCCAGGGCGACATAATCACAAAGCACATGAGGCTTAGTCACCCAGGCTGTCTTACTTGGACTACTTATGATGGATGGCACAGTGACAAATGGATGTCCATTCAATATTTATACAACAGATCTATTTAGTGCCCACCATAAACCAGAAATAGAACGAAATCCTGAGGTTACGACAGTGGACAAACAACACATTAACAGATAGTAACAATTTGTTCTTAGTTTAGCAACTAATAGGATGATTGCTCATAATGCATCAAATTTCTTCTGGAATTATTATGCTTTTGGATGCTTTCTTTATAATGCTAAATGCATCCCTAAATTATACTTATTTTAATTAAATACATTAAATGTATTTTCAACCATGTTTTGATTAATCTTTTAGTAGATATTTTCAGGGTTAATGATGAGTTCCAGCAGAGTTCTACACTCCAATATTTCTTTGAACAGAAAGTTGAATGTATGTTTATAACGATATCTAAGCACAAAAAGGAGGAAAGGTTTCTTCACATGATAATCACAGGGAGTATAATTTTTGAAAGTTATTGGTATAAAACTATGATAAATTTAGTTTTACTTTATATGAAATTAGTTAGCATAGCTTTATATGAAATTAGGTTCTGTTGTCTCTGATACAAATTAATGCTTCTTTTGAAGGAATGTCTTCGCATTAGACTGAAAGAGAGTTAAGGAAGGGGTGAGGAAAAACATACAGGGATTAGGGGCTAGAGAAACACTCATCTTGCAGCACTGCCTGTTTAGCTGTCTCCTAGTATAGCACAAAAATGAGTCAAAAAAGATAAGACCTTTCAATTCAATTCTCAGCTCTTCTCAATTCATATTCCTCCCTTGGCATCTATCTATCACTGTAATGAAGACCCTTAGACATCTCCAATCTAGTCTGGCAGGTTTTTGACTGGCAAAGAAGTACTCCAGGCAGTTCCGATCCCCTTCCCACATCGTCTTATAGAGGCTAAGAAAGAATAAGACAATGCTAGAGAAGCATCTGACCATGCTATGATTGCTCTGCAGATCAAGATTGGATATCCACAGTGCTGGAAAGATCCATTAGCTGGCAGCACTTGCAGCAGCCAGAGCAGCCACAGGAGCCTAGAAAATATCCTCACCATCCCCTGTTGCAAGATATGAAGACTGAATCCCCTAGTTAGGTAATAGAAAATAAGAACAGAAATAAGCAATGAATGCCAACTAGTCAAGTTTCCTAAAAGAACCATATCACATTAGCTAGCCTCTTCCCTTCAATTTATTCTGCCTTTATTTTTCACTTTATGCCAAAAATAAAATAAAATCATGGAATATCTCAAAATGAATGCTTTGGTGAAAAGCCATTAGTAACATTTAAAAAGCTGATTGAATAAAGAGGTTCTATAATACAAGCTATGTATATATCTTTTTTTTTTTAATTTATTGGGGTGACAATTGTTAGTAAAATTACATAGATTTCAGGTGTACAATTCTGCATTTTATCATCTATAAATCCCATTGTGTGTTTACCACCCGGAGTCAGTTCTCCTTCCATCACCATATATTTGATCCCCCTTACCCTCATCTCCCACCCCACCCCCCTTACCCTCTGGTAACCACTAAACTATTGTCTGTGTCTATGAGTTCTTGTTTCTCATTTGTTTGTTTTGTTCTTTTGTTTATATCTTTTTTTTTAATTAAAGTTTATTGGGGTGACAATTGTTAGTAAAGTTAACATAGGTTTCACGTGTACAATTCTGTAATACATCATCTATATATCACACTGTGTGTTCACCTTCCAGAGTCAGTTCTCCTTTCACCACATAAGGTTCTGCACAGCAAAAGAAACCATCAACAAAAATAAATAGGCAACCAACCGAATGGGAGAAGATTTTGGCAAACAACACGTCCCATAAGGAGCTAATATCCCAAATATGCAAGGAACTCATACAACTCAACAACAAAAACACAAACAATCCAATTAAAAAAAATGTGTGTATCTTGATTACCAAGATTTGACCAAACACCAGATGCTGACTTTTTGCTAGTATTAGGGGAGCATTATTTAGGCCAAATATCATACCATGGAAGTTGTGTTTTTGGGAAAGGAGATGTGATTGGGCCTATTATGAAACAGGCTTTACTTAAGACTAAAAGGTATTCCACAATAGACATTCATATATTAGTGATGTGGCACTTACAATATATTTTATCACACGAAAAATACTATATAAAACGGTTGCCTTCCTGAGTGATGCTATGAAACTGAAAAAACTCGAAATATAACTGACTATATGTAATATCAACTCAGTTGATGTTAGGCCTCCAATATTAGATTTCAATAATATATTTATGTATCCCACACCTATAATTACAGTGAAAATTGACTATAATAACATAATTGGTGTCCAAAAATTGTCATATAAGATATGTAGTTGTATTTTGTGAGATAAATGAAGAAGAAAGATTATGCAGCTAGCTAAGCATGAATTACAGGGGTCCCACTTTGTGGTATACTATTGTGTTTAAATATTAAGGGGGGATGATTCTAGATCTTGTGGCTGATTTTGACTGCTAAGACCAAAGCACAGATTTCAGATATCCTCTGGTTAATTAACAACCCTTTTATTGATCACATATAGTGTAGAAATTGGACATGAGGAATAATGGGAAGTTAAGACACCTGCTATCAGACTTTCTTCCTTTTCAAGTTGGGGTTGCTATTATTTCCCCACATAACCTTATCCTCCCACAAAATCCTCTCTCTTCTGTCTTCCCAGGGCCCTCTGTTCCTCACCCAATTATGGTAAAACATTCAGCTGATTGTCAAAGCTAATTGTTGCTCATCATACCTCAGCATAAACATGGTTAATTAATGGAAGTAGAAATAATTTAAATACAAAAATAAAGTGAATTAAATCACAAGTATTGTATGTAAGTGTGTAAGATGTGCAGTGATAGGTAAAATCTATTGGAGAAATTACACACAAGAACATACAAAATGAATAACTGTGTAAGTCGCGGTCCTAAAATGAGACATTAGTGTAATAAAGTCATTAATTTTGCAATTATTTATTCATTTCTTCACTAGACAATTTATATACAATGAATATGAACATGATGACTCCTTCAATAGAAAAATGGAGGAACAATAAAATAAGCAAATTTTTAAAAACTGTTAACACCATCTAATGAGTTTATTGACTTTACATATTAAGATATACACAAAGTCAAAAAGGTACTAACAATATATAATATATTCAATGATTTTGTAAACTGGTCTCAACAGAATAACCAATGGAATATATCACAGTCCACTAACAAGAAGTTTAAAGGAAAATAATAACCATAAATTTTATGTCATTGAAGAAAATAGTGATCATAAGTAATGGAGAATATAATTTCATTCAACAAAATATGCCTCAAAAGAAGTTCCACTTCTGGTAATGGCAAGAAAGTTATATAATGGATTATGTTCCTGCAGATATTAATTATGAAATCTGACCAAATATACATACATACTTTTACATTTAATTATATCAAAATATGTATACATTTATATAAATATGAAAATAGATATTTATTTATATCAATTTAGAGAATGATCAAAGCAGTCAGAGACTGGCAGGAGCTATTCTACCCTTGAAAGAAGGGACCCTTAAAAAAATGACAATAGAAAGGACACAGACAATAGTTTAGTGGTTACTAAAGGGTAAGGGGAGAGGGATCAAATATATGGTGATGGAATAAGTGACTCTGGGTGTTGAGCACACAATGTGATGTATAGATGATGTATTACAGAATTTTACACTTGAAATCTATGTAACTTTACTAACCATTGTCACCCCAATAAACTTTAATTAAAAAAAAAAAAAAAGGAAAGAAAGAATGGCAATGTCTACATGTATTTTCCCTGAGAGTCTTTCCTAAAATGACCAGCAGTGAGCCCTGCCTCCTGGTATTCATGCTTCAATATGTGCTAAACCTACTGACAACTCCTTTTACCAAACTGATGATGGTAAAAGTTAAATGTCAATTCTGAGAATAGTTCACAGAAAGACTGGCTTTCATCTTGCCCACTCACACCTGCAGCAATCACTGAACTGGAGGCAGCAGGCTGCCATATTGTGAGTGGCCTTGAGGAGAGGACAGGCAATAAGGCACTGACATCCCCAGTCATACACAGAGAGAACTGTAGGTTGCCCACATCACTGCATGTGAGCTTGGAAATCATCATCTGCATCCTGCCAGCAGCCATAGGAACGAGCCTGGGAGCAGACTGTACCTCCGCTGAGCCTCGAGATGACTGCAGCCTTGCTCCTTCCCTTGATGGCAGCTTTGGGAGAGACCCTGAGCCAAAGGACCCAGCTAAAATGTACCTGAATTTCCACTCCTCAGAAACTGTGAGATAATCAGTCATTGTTTTAAGCCACTAAGGTTTAGAGGAATTTGTTATGCAGCAATAGATAACTAATACACATATATAATGATAAATATAATTCTTTTCAAAAAAAGATTCTTGGAAGTTGCAGAAGAGTTTTTATTAAACTGTCTCACAGATAATTATAAGCTCTGATTAAAATATGCTTTTAATGAAAAAAATCAAATGTTGGAGCATGATCAAAGTCGGCAGAGACTGGCAGATATTTGATGGTTGAAAGAAGGAAACCCGTGAAATAAGGGTGAGATACATGTTTCCACCCCCTGAGAGCTCTGCAGACCACATGGAAGAGCCTGGCTAGCACTCGGTCAGAAGCGTTGATCTTATTAACATTAAGTGACAGAGATTGGAAATTAA
This sequence comes from Rhinolophus ferrumequinum, assembly GCF_004115265.2. Classification (NCBI taxonomy): domain Eukaryota; kingdom Metazoa; phylum Chordata; class Mammalia; order Chiroptera; family Rhinolophidae; genus Rhinolophus; species Rhinolophus ferrumequinum. The sequence goes on from NC_046309.1 coordinate 19,708,292, forward strand.
GGCAGTCAGGATGGTTGTAAATCGAGGAATAGGAGGGAGTCACAGAGCAGTGAGTCCCCAGGTATGTATATAAACTCTCCTCCACTTCTCGGCTGATCCATGAACAGTCTGTATATGGGACAGAAGACTAGAAAGTGACATAGATTTCAGTGGCTGTGCATAGCCAGGAACAGAGTTAGTTAAGTGTTTGATTCCTACCAACAGAGGGGATTGGTAGACAACTTGCACTTTAACCACAGCAGGTTCATCCTTTTAAGTAAATATTGTATACCAGGCATATGAATTCACCCCAGGATTAGGGGGAAATATGACATATCTACAGGAACCAAATTTTAAACCAACACTCTTCTAGTTCAGGTAATTTGTCCAATGTAATCAAATACCTGATAGAAAAAAAGAAAAGATCACTCTTCAGGGAATTTGGGAGAGATAATAGACATCAGATTCTCCACGAGGTATCACTGAAAATTCTTAGTATGCAACAACAAAAAAATACGAAATTACTACTAAGTTAATAATTGAATAATTACTAAAAATATAGTCACAGAAAGATATGACCCAAATCATGACTAATATTAGTCAGGAAAAATCGACCCCAACATGATTCAGCATTTGCAAATAGCAGAAAAGAACTTTTAAAAAGGCATTTAGAAATATGTTCAATGACATAAAAGTAAATGAATGAACAGGTGAAGAAAATGAGACGCTAAAAAAAAAAAAGGAATTTCCAGATTACAGTAGTAAATATGCGAAATTAGAAATAAACTAGTATTATTTAACAGCAGATTAGATATGGAAGAAAACAAGGTTAGTGATATTGAAGACAGATAAACAGAAAGTACTCATTCTGAAAAACTGGAAGGAAAAATGACTGAAAATTTACAATAGCCTCAGGTACTTGTGGGAAAATATTAAGCACTCTGACATATATGAAACTGGATTAACAAAATATAAGGAGAGCTACAAGGAACAGAACAAATGTTTAAAATAGTAATGACCAAAATATGCCAAGTAGTGTAAAAAAATTAACTTACTGACTTAGAAAATTTATTAAACCTCAAGAAGGTCAGTACAAAGAAAACTGTACATATGTACATCAAATTGATTGAAAATAAAAATAAACTTAAAAATGGCCAGAGGAAAAGAAGACACAAGCTATCAACCTAGAATTTAATATTCTGGAGAAAAAAAATACAAATATTTTTCAGATAAATTTTTCAAATCTCATAAAGTTATAGTAATTAAGGCACTATAGTAGAGGCATAAGATTAAATATATGAATAAAATAATGGTAAGTTCAGAAACATAGACCAACACATATATGGTAAATTGTTTCCACAACATTGTCCAGGTAAGTTCTTGAGGAAACAATAGTCTTTTCAACAAATATTTCTGGAATATTCGGGTATCCATATACAAAAAGTGAATGAACAAGTCTTAGCACAAAAAGGTTAAAATGAAATTAATTAGAAACCTAAAAGTATTAAAACTATAAATTTCCAGAGAAAAAGATTTTCAATTTTATTTTAGGCAAAAATGTATTAGCGGGGTGTGTGTGTGTGTGTGTGTGTGTGTGTGTGTGTGTGTGTGTTTGTATGTGTGTGTGTGTGTTTGTATGTGTGTGTGTGTGTATCACAAGTAAGTTTGTGAACTTGTTGCAACAATGTTGCTAACCTTTTTTGATATCAGTGGGATTATTCATTATGGATTTGTACCAACTGGACAAACAGTTAACCAAGTTTACTATTTGGAAGTGCTGAAAAGGCTGCGTGAAAAAGTTAGACGACCTGAAGTTTTCGCCAACAATTCATGGCTCTTGCATCACGACAATGCACCAGCTCACACGAAACTGCCTGTGAGTTTTTAGCCAGTGAACAAATAACTATATTGGAACACCCTCCCTACTCACCTGAACTGGCCCCCATTGACTTCTTTCTTTACCTGAAGATAAAGGAAATATGGAAAGGAAGACATTTTGATGACACTACGGACATCAAGGTTAATATAATGACAGCTCTGATGGTCATTCCAGAAAATGAATTCCAAAATTGCTTTGAATGGTGGACTACGTGCTGGCATTGGTGCATAGCTTCCCAAGAGGAGTCCTTTGAAGGTGACTGTGTGATATTCAGCGATGAAGTTTGTAGCAATTTTTCTAGGATGAGTTCGTGAATTTAATTGTCATACCTCCTAGCAGTAGTTGCTTATCTGAAATGTGGTCATTATCATTTTCCACAATAGATTAATTTAAGTACTTATTAAATATTTTTAGTTGTATATATTCTGTTGCCTCGTAAATTTTGAAAATGGACACATTATTCTGCAAACTGCATTTTTGCCACAATTAGAATGAAAACATTTACCATCATCGTTATGGGATTTTCTTTTTTCAGGTTTAGGAAACAAACAATACAAACAACTGTTTATTTAGGAAATATGAAGTTTCTTTATTAGTGAAAATCTACATGACACTGATTAGAATAGAAATATAAAATTTAATAGAAAATCTATCTAATAAAATTTATTTCTATAAAAAAAGTTCACAATGTTTACAAGAAAATAAGAAGTTGATAAAGAATCTATATGGAAATAATTTTTCTAAATTGAGAATACATGAAAAAATATATATTCAGAGATTAAATGAGAAAAACATGCTATTTTAATTTTTATCAACATTTTAAATTTTCAAATTTTGCATATGCTAATTTTAAAAAATGTTATTAGAATACGTATCATCTTGTTCTGAAAAACATCATGTTTGGATACCTCAAATAACACGGTGTTTCAGAAACAGTGATCAATAAGCTCAAGCTGACAGCAAAGAATGAAAAGATATATTTGAGCTATAAAAAGAAGGGGTAGGAAAACAAAGGTCCTAAGACAGAAAATCAAAATACAGCACCACTTTGAAGACTCAGAAAGTTAAAGTGGCAATTGGTTATGTCTGAAAAAGAAATGCACTAATGAAGACCAATGGATTGAAGATGGAGATAGGGTTGCTTGTTCCAAAGATAAATGGGCATGGAGGTGAGGTAAGCAGAGACAGTGTCCATAGAATGAATGATGACGCCTGAGGAGGCAGCATGTTTACTACTGAAGTAGTTCATAGCACTATAGATAAAAACCAAAAGTGTATTAAATCATTTAATAGCTTGCTGTGAATCATGGAAGACCCATTACTACGGCATAGTTGTTATATAAAACCACATGTTCCAGAAAAGATATCCACAGTCATCTGCAACCTTCCTCAGAGATTTATCAATTTAGAATTCTCTCATGTGAACTAGATCATATATTAAATGTCTTTCAGAAGAGTGACAAATCTCGTGTTCTTCAGAATGGTGCAATAAAATTTAGCCACTCACAGACATACTGATTAATCACAGGATGTGTTAAATCTAAAAATCAAATTTGTGAGATGTCATCAAAATTTAGATGACAAATACTTTTCCCCAAAAAAAGAAATGGCTTTGAAGAATTAAAGGTAATTTCTGAATCACAGGAAAGTTTTTGAAACCGATATTTTATATTTTTAAAGTCTCAAATAAGATATATGTAACAGGAATATCTTTAAATTTTTGAAATCGTCACTCATATATGAGTATGTTGAATAGTAATAAGTAGCAACTGAATTTATGCAAAGGAAATAGAAACTAGTCACAAATTGATTATGCTTAGCACCGCAAGAAATGATAATTTAGCAGAAATAACACCATATCATAGATTTAGGGTTTCGAAATTAGACTTTGGGCTTTCAAATAAAAAATACAAATTCATATACTTTATCTATTTAAGATCAAGAATAGCCAATTAAATTTTGATAAACATAGACACATTTACATATTAGAAACTAGTGTAATTAGTGTAACTTTTAAAAATGGAAAAAAGTTTTGTGCTGATACATATACAAAGTATTAATCATAGGATTAAACAAAATAGTGATTGGATCACTTGTCATTTTATTTTATAGATTAATTAGTAAATCAATAAATTTTAATTAAGCAGAAATAAATTTATGGTAGTATACTAGATAATGAAAAAGATATGAAGGAAGAAATATACACATTTCATATAATCAAAATGTCAATTATTGGAAGATCCTCATGACTTATTTCTGATTTTTAAATTTTATAACACAAATAAGAATTTGAAGTATATTGTAATTAAATAGGTAAAATTTTCTTTTAAACAAAACAAAATAGCCAGTATATATTTACATAATTGCATTTTTTTCTTTTAATCATCAGAATGAGAACTTAATGTTCGCTAAAAATTTTCACTAAACATGCCTGTTCTGCTGTTTGAATTTTTTTTCCAAATGCAGACCTAACCGTAAATTTATTATACTTTAAAACATGTTAAACAAAGTTATTAAACCAAAGGAAATAAATGGGATCCTGATAATTCTGAAAGATTTAAAATCCTGAAAGATTTTAAAGTCTGCATGGACTATTTGTAAAGAAAAAAACATATATAATTTTGATTTTTTCCATATGTGCAAAATTTAATGCACATAAACATACTCATACACTTTCTTTTTATTTAGTTTTATTTTATTTTATGGGTTTTTAAAAAAAAAACCATCAACTGAACATTTGGCATTCCAACTCAGCTATTTTTAGATATTTAGATCAAATTTATTTAAAATGTTCTAGAGCAATGTATATACTTATAATTTACTTTTCCCTGAAGTTTGATGTCAATCTCAAAAAAAGTATAATAAGACAGACAGGATTTCTTGCAAATTTTAATTTCTCACATTAGATCCATATGTTTTAAATAAAACATCACTAACATAGTTATGTTTCTTGTTAAACTCTCCCTGATATGATTTTTTTCCTTCTCTCTCCATCTCATCTGAGTTAACCATTGTCATGGTTTTAGATTTATATTATTCAATATTGTTGTTCTCTAGATGTATATTTATGAGCTATAAACAATTTAAAAGTCTAGAAACAATTTTTGATGCCATCTTCTCATTTTTTTAGGAAATTAAAATCAATAAAAAATTGTAAGATATTTCGTCTCAAAGTTTCTAAAGTTCAGAATAATTTTCCAGATGCATATGGCTGTCAAGAAATTTTTATCTATTATTTTCATGCCTAAGGACTTGATTCCTAAATACATTTTTGAGGTAAAGATAAATTATTTTTCTAAACATGCAAAACAGCGTTTATTTTAGCGGTGGTATTCTATCATAACATTAGAAAGCAGAATGTTGTTCTTGCTATAATTTTAATCATTTAATTTAAAAATGAATAGGCCATATTTTAATCTAATCATTTGTGTTATTTTCTTTTCCCCTTTAGAATCTAAATTTCCTCCTTCACTTTTGTACACATCGTATTTCCCTGCATAGAACAGTTATGCCTTTAAGCAAAATCCTCTAGAGGTGTACAAAGAAAGAAAAGAGGGTTTTGCAACATCCTAAGGTAAAGTTAACAGGAATAAAATCACAGTAACATTTACCCTTCGGCCTGAAACAAAAACAGCAACAAAAGTTCACTCAAAAAGAAATAGATAACTTGAAGATTTGTATATCTATTAATAAAGTTGAATTGATTGTTAAAAATCTTGCCATAAAGAAAACTCCAGGCGCATATGATTTTAATGGTAAATTCCACAAATATTACTTAGGAAAGTAATAACACTAGTCCTATGTAAACTCTTCCAGATAATTGAAGAGGAGGGAATATTTTCTAGTATCCATTCAAAGATACTAGAATTACTCTATACATTATAAGAAAACTATAAATTCCTTCATAAACACAGAGGCAAAATCAAATCCAAAAGCATAGCAAATCCAAAAGCATATATAATACCTCATGACACTATGGGGTTTATCCCAGGAATGGAAGTTTGGTTTATTATTGGAAAGTTAATAAATCTAATTCACAATATAACAATTTAAAAAAGAAAAAAATCATATGATACTCTCAAATGCACATAGAAAAAAACATCCATTCTTCATTAAAAGACCCAAAACAAACAAACAAACAAACAAACAAAACCAATAAATTTCTGCAAACAAGAAACACAAGGATACTTCCTGAACCTGATACGGGGCATTTAAGAAAAATATAAAGCTAACTTCATACTTAATAGTGAAAATTGAATGTTTCCCCCAGAAAGAGCAAGACAAGGAAATCTGCTGTCACAATTTATATCCAACATTGTTCTGGAGCTCTAGACAGTTCAAATGATAAGAAACAAAAGACCGAAATTGAAAAAGAACAAGTGAAATTGTCTTTATTTATAAAGAACATGATCATTTATGTTGAAAATCTGATGGAATCTACCAAAAAAATGTGAGTTTATCCAGGTTGCAGTATAAGATTCATGTAAGAAATTATATTCCTATAGGTACAGACAAAAGGAGCCCCAGGAGAAGCCTGTTCACTATAGCTTAAGGCCAGGAAAAGGGAGACCTGGAAGGTAACCTTTTTAATATGCCCTACTCTAGCCAAAGATCAAAGGAAAACAGAATTGAGCATGAATCTGAAATTCCACTACCAACCAGCAGCTACCAGGTGGTGTGAGTGTGCTGTTGGTTCGAAACCTGCAACCTTGATGTCGTGCGGGGCAGCCTGTGGGGTCTCTGATCCCGCTCCCCACACAAGAACGCAGGGTAGGGTGAGGCCAAAAAGGAACACCCATGGAGCCGTAGGTAGGGGAGTCAGACCACTATATTCTCGCTGGTGGCATCCGCCTCTCTGCAATCCACGCTTGCTAGCTCAGCCACCATCTTCTTGCTAGCCCCCATTTTTCTGCTAGCGTAGCCACGGCAGTTATATTAGTGGCCAATGGCTCACTGGTTACAGGTGACAATCAACTAGCCACAGCTGATGGCCATCCAATCACAGTTGATGGCCATTTACTACCTGAGCCAGCACCTTTCCACGTGAGGCTGAGAGCCTGGAAACTGCTCTCCTGGTTCTGTCCCCACACTTGAATTCCCAAGATGAAATTTAAAACTGTTCCCAAAAAATGGACAGCAAGGGAGATGCAAGAAAGAGGTAGGCCACTCCACATTTGGAGGTGTCAGGTTTAATGAACAAGGGAACTTACGAGGCTTGTCTTCAGCGTCTGCAGGACGGGTAAAATCTCCACACCACCTGCCAAAGTCTTAAGAGTTTGTATAAAGGCATTAACTGGGTTCAGTTATGGATCTCTCCAAATGGTTTCAATAAAACATTACTCTCAAAGCTGGGTCTTTGAAGTGGTTCCTAGTAAAATGGGTGGAGCATACATTCCAAAGATGGTGTTGTGGGGTGTAAGGAACCTCTGATTGCCCAGGACTAGCTCATAGGTCAGTCAGCTGGTGGTCACGTCCTCTCCATGACCTCTTCCAACAAGCTCTTCCTGTGAATCTATAATCATTTTTAAATTTTAAAAAAATAAATAAATAAATCCACAGTGATTGCCTAGGGCCCAGGATAAGAGAGGGAACAAGATGCAAAAACAAGTGAGAAACTTTTTTTATAGATATAAAATAATAGAATGTTGTTTCTTTTGATCATGATAGGGATTACACAGATGGATACATTTGTCAAAGCTCATCATTAGGTATATTTGAAATGGATGATTTTATATTCCAATAAAATTGATTTATAATAAATTCACTTAAAAGTGTAACGTTTCATGGTAAATGAAAAATATTGAATTTGTTTCTTTAAAAGATCATAATTTCTGTATTAAGTAGGGAGTTGTATTTGTATTTGATTAATTATAAAACAGTCTTAGTAAAAATTAATCAGGTATTGATTTTGTATAATATTTTGATGAAATTATATGATGCTATAATACAGTATTCTTAATCTCATATTTGATTTGAAGATTAAAGCAACTTTCCAAAATATAAAGGGCTTCATCAATTTTCCTCTGAAGCTCTCAGAATAATTCGAAATGAATTCTCTTTAGCATGTTCTTTCATCACCCTTACAGATTTTTCTCTTTTGCAGGTGTTAACTATCTAACAGGTCATATCTTGACAATTTAAAACTATGATACCTTAACATACTCTTTGTCCTGACCCCCAAATTTGAAATAATGCTTTAAAATATATTTCCATTATATTGTAGGTGGATTAATAGGTGGACAATGAGGTTGACATGGTTAGCAAGAAAAAAAAGCGAGCTTTAAGCAGAATTTTTATAGTGGTCAGTTCATTGGTGAATATTTTCACATTTATTGACTTTTTCTTTCCTAGGCAACATCATAGCTACAGGGATATGAATTTTTGGAAAACAAGTATTTTATATATGAAAGCTCTGTGTTGAGAAATGATTCTTTAATAGGAGTTGGAGCACAGGTTCCATCACTAATGATACTGCAAGACCTCAAATAAATACAACAAGCCTGGGTCTTGCCGTTCTTTTCTCACAGACACACAGGTATATTTGAAGTTTCTTTCCAGTGTTAAAAATTAACAACAACAAAACAAACTATGTGATAAGGAGGAATTATGAATATGAACTCTTCCCCATTTAAATTACACGATGTTTCCCTAGAACTTTTTCTCATCTCTATTATTCAGCAAGAAAGTATACCTTGGACTACCTGCACTGGCCTCCTTAATACTATCGCCTTTCCTCAGTACTTACAAAATATTTAAATTGTGAACCAACTGTTAAACTAATTTTTATAGGAATTGATACATAGGTCTGCACTAATATAGTGCTAAATGTACTAATCTGTACACATTATTAGTATTGACTGTAAACCTGAAATAAGGAAACCACTGTGGTGATACTAGCCAGTGCCTCATCTAGTGCATATTTTAAAGCTCATTTCATAGATACAAATCTATGTTTCAAAAAGAAACAAAAAACACAATTTGGAGTTCCATTTGAATTGTGAGGAATATGAATATAAGTAAATAAACAAACAAAGCAAACTCATAAATAAATGGTATTCAGTTGGGCCATCTGCTTGATAGATAATAAAATGCAACTTGGCAAAAATTTAGTCATCACATTATTACATTTAGATCCTGCATACAAACTCAAATACTGATGAGAAAGGAGTTTGTTAGAACTTTATTCCATATAAAAAGCTTAGATTTGGGAAGCTTTCACCAGCTGTATAACTTAAAATTAGAAAAAAATATACCTGAGAACTGAGAAAAATGAACGAAGTAGATAGGCTTGAGTTCAGTTCCTACTTTATATATTTTCAGACTACTTCTCTCATGTTACAAGTCGGAAAAAAAAAATAAAAAGTATGTAGAGATCAGGGTGTTAAGAAACATGTTTAAGTTAGAAGACCTGATAAAAATTTTTCTTTCACAGGGGCCAAGCCAGATCTGGCATGACTTTCATAAAGGACTCTCCCTGGGTAAGTAGGTACCTAGCACTGCATGCTGAATGCTTGTACTGGTGCCAAACCTAAAATTGAATTAACCTGGTGAACACCAATTGCACCACTGTGGTGACTCCCTGAGACCATGATTCACCCAACTGTCATACTTCCCCAGGCTCTTTCAGTGGCTGAAGCTTATGGGCAGCCAGCAAGCACCAGTAAGCCTATGGGTGCTCTGTGCCTTTTGCTCAGTAGCCCCATGGCTGGTACTCGTGGCAGACAGCCTTGGTTTGCAGCATGGCACTTTCCACGCACCTCTAGTCCAGCAAAGAGAGCTATAATACTAATCTTAGATTTAACACCAGATTCTTAGGTCAGTAGCTTAATTTCTTTTCTCAATTTCCTAAAAACTGCCTTTCACAGACTAGTTTATAAAAAATGTATTGATTATGTTGTCTCCCAAAATGTTTTCCTCTTTCAAGTTCCTTTTCATCATTATTACCACCACCATTCACACCAGTCTCAATTTCAAATATCTACGTTATATTTGATTGCTCTTTCTTCATATTAAATAAGGTACCAAATCACATTTAAAAGTCAATTCAAAAACATCATATATTTACCTCAATTTTTCCTTATTCCTGCCATCATTTAAATTGGGGCTCAGTATTTCAAATGTAGGGTGTCTGTTCTATATGCTGATTCTTCCCACTGGTACACTCTATCATAGGCCTTTTGCTGAGTTGCCTCATGTCTGGTATTGGTGACAGCTCTCACATACCCCTAGTCCAGCAAAGGGAGCTACCAACCTTGGATCACTTTGTAGCTCCTACCAGGTAGCCCCGGGCCAGTCTCAGGCAGTGGCAGACCTTGGCCTACACCAGAGCCCTTCAAAAGGGGCCCCAGTACCAATATACCTGTGGCTGGCTTCAGACAACACAACAGAGCACCACCCAATTAGCCCCATAATCGTCACACCCAAAGGGTGTGCTGGGGTGAATTGTACTCCATGAGGCATCCCCCCAGACAGCAGCTCATAAACTGTTGTCATGGCCAATCCTTACAGCCAGTCAGCCTGAGGGTCAAACCCACCCATTTATGAGCAAACAGTAATCAAGGATCAACTACAACAGGAGGATACGCACAACCCACACAAGGGACACACCTGGAGCACCTGCCTCAGGTGATCAGACAGACTGCACCACTGCAGCCCCCACAGGATATCTAATACATAAGGCCACCTTGCCAACAAAGAGAGACATTGCAAATCTAACCTGATACATAGAAACAAACACAGAAAGTCAGCCAAAATTAGGAGACAAATAAACATGTCTCAAATGAAAGAATAAGAGAAAACTCCAGAAAAAGAACTAAAAATGGAGGGAAGCAATCTACCAGATATAACATTGATTATAAGGATGTTCAAGAAACTTCAACAATATGATAGTAAGCATAAAAGGACATAGACACCATTTTTTTAAAATCAGAAATGAAGAATACAATAATTGAAATGAAGAAGGAATCAACAATTGAAATAAAGGAATCAACAGCAAATCAGATGAAGCAGTGGATTGAATCAATGATTTGGAAGACAAATTAGCAGGAAACAACCAATCAGAACAGCACAAAGAATAAAACAAAAATGAAATAGTTGAAGGACTTCTGGAAAACATCAAGGGTAACACCATTCACATCTTAGAGTAACGAGGAGGAGAAAAGAGATAGCAAGGGATTGAGAACTCACTTGAAGAAATAACAACTTAAAACTTCCCTAAACTGGAGAAGGAAATAGACATAGAAATCCAAGAAGTGCAGAGTCCCAAACGAAATGAACCCAAAGCCCACACAAAGATACATCATAATTAAAGACAAAGAGAGAATCTTAAAAGCAGCAAGGGAAAGGCAGTTGGTTACCTACAAGGGAGCTCTGTTGAGAAATCAGAATGTCAGCTGATTTCTCAGCAGAAATGTTTCAGGCAAGGAGAGACTGGCATCGAACATTCAAGTGATGATAAGCAAGGACCTACAACTAAGACGATTCTACCCAGCAAGGCTGTCATTTAAAAGAGATAAAGAACTCCCCAGACAAGAAAAAGCTAAAGGAACTCATGACCACCAAATCAGTATTACAAAAAACATTAAAGCAACTTCTTTAAGAAGAAGGGGTGGGGGGAAAACTTAAATATGAATAACAAAATGGCAATAACGATGTACCCATCAATAATCACTTTAATGTAAACGGATTAAATACTCTAACAAAATACATAGGGTAGCTCAATGGATAAGAAAACAAGACCCATGCATATGCTGTCTACAGGAGACCCACTTCAGTTTGAAAGACATACACAGACCAAAAGTAAATGGAAAAAGGTATTTCAACCAAATGGAAATGAAAAAAAAAGCTGAAGTAGTAATACTTATATCAGACAAAATAAACTTTAAAACAAAGGTTATAATTAGACAAAGAAGTACATTTCACAATAATAAAGGAATCAATCTAACAAGAGTATATAACTCTTGTAAACATTTATGCATCCAACATAACAGCACATAAATATGTAAAACAAATATTTACAGAAATAAACGGAGAGATTGACAGTAATACAGTAGTAGGGGATTTTCACACCCCATTCACATCGATGGATAGATCTTCCAGACATAAAATCAACAAGAAAACAGTGACCTTAAATGACATGATACCAGGTGGACTTAATAGATTTTTAAGAACATTTCACCCCAAAGCAGCATAATATACATTCTTTTCAAGTGCAGATGGAACATTTTCCAGGATAGGTAACATATTAGGCCACAAAACAAGTCTCAATAAATTTAAGAAGATTGAAACCATACCAAGCATCTTCTCTAACCACTAAGGCATGAAACTAAAAATAAATTATGAAAAAAACCCTGAAAAACACACACACTCATGGAGGCTAAATAACATGCTACTAAACAATGAATGGGGGTAACAGTGAGATTATGGAAGAAATGAAACCTTGAGACAAATGAAAATGAAAACACAATGACCCAAAACCTATGGGACACTGCAAAAGCAGTTCTAACAGGGAACTTTATAAGAATGCAGTCCTACTTCAAGAAACAAGAAAAATCTCACATAAAGAATCTAACTTTACACTAAAAGTGAACTAGAAAAAGAACAGCAAACAAAGTCCAAAGTGAATAGAAGGAAGGAAATAATAAGGATCAGAGCAGAAATAAAATGAAATAGAGGCTAAAAAAAGCAATACAAAAGATCAATGAAAACAATAAGTTCTTTGAAAAGATAAACAAAATTGATAAATCTTTAACAAGATTTATCAAGAAAAAAAGAGAGAGGACCCAAATAAATAAAATCAGAAATTAAAGAGGAGAAGTGAGTACTGACAGCACAGAAATACAAAGGGTGATAAGAAAATATTTTGAACAATTATATGCCAACAAATTCAACAAGCTAGAAGGAACGAAGAAATTTGTAGAAACACAGTCTTACAAGACTGAATCAGAAGACATAGGAAATTTGAACTGACAGATTACTACTAAAAAAACCAAATCAGTAATCAAAAAACTCCCAACAAACAAAAGTCCTGGATAAGATGGCTTCACAGGTGAATTTTACTAAACATTCAAAGAAGAATTAACACCTGTCCTTCTCAAACTATGCAAAATATTCAAGCAGAGAGAAGGTCCCGAGCTTATTTTATGAGACCACCATTAACCCTGATTCCAAAGCCAGACACAAAAAAAGAAAATTATAGGTCTATATCCCTGATGAATAATGATGTAAAAATCCTCAACAAAATATTGGTAAACCAAATTCAGTGATACCTTAAAAAAATTATACACCGTGATCAAGTGGGATTTATTTCTGGGATGCAAGGTTGATTCAATATCAGCAAATCAATTAATGTGATACAACACACAAGTAAAATAAAAGATAAAAATCATACGATCATATCAATACATGAAGAAAAAAGCAATTAATAAAATCTACCATCCACTTATGATAAAAACTCTCAGCAACTGGGAACAGAGGGTATATATTTCAACATAATAAAGCTAAATAAAGTTTATTCAACATAATAAAGACAAACCCACCGCTAACATCAGACTCTTTGGGGAAAAGCAAAAAAGCATTCCCCTTAAGATCAGAAAGAGGGTAAGGATACCTACTTTCACCACTTTCATTCAGTATAGTACTGGAAGTCCTAGCCACAGTAATCAGAAAAGAAAAAAGAAATAAACGGCATACAAATTAAAAAGGAGGAAGTAAAACTGTCATTATTTCCAGACGACATGATACTATATAGACTATATAGACAGATTCACACACACACACACACACACACAAAAACTATTAGAACTTATAAATGAATTCAGTAAAGTAGCAGGATCCAACATTAATATTCAGAAATCAGTTGCATTTTTATACACCACTAACAAACTATCAGAAAGAGAAATTAAGAAAATAATCCCATTTACAATTGCATAAAAAAAAATACCTAGGAATAAATTTAATCAAGGAGGTGAAAGACTTGTCCTCACAAAATTATAAGACACTAAAGAAAGAAATTGATGAAGATACAAATAAATGGAAGCAAATATCATGCTCATGGATAGGAAGAATTAGTATTGTTAAAATGTCCATACTACCCAAAGCAATCTATCATTTTAATGCAATCTCTATCAAAATATCAATGGCATTTTTCAGAGAAGTATACCAAATAATTCCAAAATTTGATGAACCCACAAAAGACCACCAATAACCACAGCAATCTTGAGAAAGAAGAACAAAGTTGGAGGTATTACACTTTCAGATATCAAACTATGCTACATGACCACAGTAACCAAAAACAGTGTAATACTAGCAAAAAAACAGACACATAGATTTAATGGAACAGAACAGAGAGCTCAGAAACAAACCCACACTTACGTGGTCAATTGTCTATGACAAAGGATGCAAAATATACAGTGGGGTAAAGGCAGTCTGTTCAATAAATGGTGTTGGGAAAACTGGACAGATATATGCAAAAAAACGAAACTCAACCACCTTCTTACTCCATATACAAGAATACACTCAAAATGGATTACAGCCATAAACTAAGATCCAAAAATATAAAACTCCTAGAAGAAAACATAGGTAGTAAACTCTGACATTGCTTTTAGTAATATTTTTACTGATATATCTCCTTGGTCAAGGTAACCAAAAGAAAAAATAAACAAATGAAACTACATCAAACTAAAAAGTTTTTGTATAGTAAAAGAAACTATCAACAAAATAAAAGACAACGTATTGAAAGGGAGAAGATATTCGCCAATGATACATCCAATAAGGGGTTAATATTCAACATTTATAAAGAACTCATATAACCTAACATCAAAAAAACAAACAATCCAATTAAAATATGGGCAGAGGACCTGAATAGACATTTCTCCAAAGAGGACATAGAGATGGCCAATAGACATATGAAAGGATGCTCAGCATTACTAATCATCAGAGAGATGCAAACTAAAACCACAGTGAGTTATCACCTCACACCTGTCAGAATAGCCATCATCAATAAATCGACAAACAACACAACAAGTGTTGATAAAGACGCAGAAAAAAAGGAACTGTTGTGTACTGTTGGTGGAAAGCATTGCAGACACTATGGAAAACAGTATGGAGGTTCCTCAAGAAATTCAAAATCTAAATTACCTTATGACCCAGCAATTCCACTTCTAGGTATTTATCTGAAGAAATCCAAAAGACTAATCCAAAAAGTTATACGAACCCCTATGTTCACTTCAGTGTTTTTTACCAAAGCCAAGAATAGAAGCAACCTAAGTGCTCATCAATAGATGACTGGATAAAGAAGTAGTCATACATATGCACAATGGAATATTACTTGTCCATGAAAAAGAATGAACTCTTACCATTTGCAACAACATGGATAGACCTAGAGGGTATTATTCTATGTGAAATAAGTCAGACAGATAAAGACAAACACCATGTGATTTTGCTTACATGTGAAATCTAAAGAACAAAATAAACGAAAAAACAAAATAGAAACAGACTTATAGATATAAATAACAAACTGATGGTGGCCAGATGGGAGGGGCATTGGGGGACTGGGAGAAAAAGGTGAAGGGATTAAGAAGTACAAATTGGTCGTTACAAAATAGTCATGGGGATGTAAAGAACAGCATAAGGGATATAGTCAATAATATGGTAATAACTGTGTATAGTGCCTGGTCGATACTAGACTTCTGGGAGGGAATCACTTTGTAAGCTATATTTATGTCTAACCACTATACTATACTCATGAAACTAACATAAAATAATATTGAATGTCAAGTATAATTGAAAATAAAAAACATACCTTTAAAAAACTTTTCTCTCTCACTCGGGAAACGTTAAACATTTCCCATTCTGACCAATGTTCTACTTTCTATTGAAAATAAAATACAATTTTATTTCACAATTTTATTTAAGTCTTCGTGAAGGTAAAAAATAAAATGCAATTTAATTTAATATATACTATAAGCATCTTAATCCAGGAGGCAGTTATCTATTTTAGTGCAAATAAGAAGGGCTTCCGGGTTTACCAGCCAGAGGAAAAATAGAGAGAAGAGAATTGTGGTTATGCCGCCTTAGGACAAATTCCATTATATGGTAAGAATTGTTCTGTCAGCTTTTTAGGTAGACATTTAATTAGATTTGTCTTAAAAAACCCTAAGTGACAGCAAGACAGCTGCATACTTACCTTGAAAATGACATTCTGTGTTTTCCCTGTAAGCTGAACTGCTGCAGCTGTCTGATAATTTTCACTCTTTTAAGGTAACGATTTGTAAGAACCAGACAAGTGATCAGCATTGCGCCCATACTGACTCTTCCTGGCTTTTGGAAAGGCTGAGCAAAAGAACAAAGGGAAATTCAAATCAATGCTGAAAGCTGGCCATGTGCTTGTGATTTCTGCTCTTTCACTTGGGCTTCATTATGATATTATTATGTCTTTTTCTAAAAAGTAAAACAAAAAATAGTACAGATAATGGAAGAGACTCAATCCTTCCTATGTGGTCATTTAAAATTGGCACACTGTATTTCTGACATTTCATTCCTTTCCAGTAATGTTTTCTTCTCATTCAAGTTTATGAATTCCTCTGGAGACACAGGAATAGTCATTTATCTTTGGTTACTTTTGCACAGTCTGTTATTTTTGAGGAAATATATTGATGCTACAGGAAATATATTGCTAGAGAGATAGACAGTGACAGAGAAATGAAATATTTCAAAAAATTACGTTGTTAAATGAAAAACTGATTACCTGGGCTTTTTGGAGCTGCAAGTTCCAATGTTAAGCTTGGGAGTTTTATTCAAAACATGTAAATCACATGTACGTTATTTGTATTAATTATGGTCTGTGATAAACTCAGGGAGAGATATAGGGAGCTGGTGGCGTTAGCTGCCCAGGAAGCGTGGGAACAATGGTTTAGAAGAAACCTATGGTAGGTTGAAATAGAAAAGGCTTTACATTTCTGGGAACACAAAGCAGAGAGGAAGGTCAAAATTTACAAATAAGATAGATCAAACACAGGAGGGGAAAAAAAAAAAGCCAACCAAAAAACATGTTGATATAATCATTAAAACAACAAACAAACCAAACCAAACAACAAATAACCAAAACAAAAATATGAGAAGCCTGCATCTAAGCTGTTTAAACCCAGGAGATAGGAACAGAGGCAAAAAGGTGCCCCACACGGCCTCAAACTGAAGAGCAGCTTGTTTGTCACTGCTCTGTGGGTTCCAGGCCAGGATGATTTCTCTGTTGCAGGGTTGCCTGGCTATATTAGTGGATGCAAATGACTAACAACAAAACACCCCTA
This sequence comes from Rhinolophus ferrumequinum, assembly GCF_004115265.2. Classification (NCBI taxonomy): domain Eukaryota; kingdom Metazoa; phylum Chordata; class Mammalia; order Chiroptera; family Rhinolophidae; genus Rhinolophus; species Rhinolophus ferrumequinum. The sequence goes on from NC_046309.1 coordinate 19,725,455, forward strand.
GGAATGTTTTACAGTTTATGTTTACACACATCCTGTCTACAATCAATGGTGCTTCTTTTACTTTCTGAATTAAAAGAAGCTTAAAGAGCAGATGACGGGAAGCTTTCTCAGTGGGTTTACCCTGTGACGAGAAAAGGCTGGGGTAGTTTCAGAAAAGCAGCAACATGAGATGAAGCTGAGCTGGACAGGGTCGCTCAACTCCCTGTTTCAGTTTCCCTGTTCAGTGGATCACTCCTTCTTTAGGAACTACTTCTCTGGAGGGGGGAATCAAGGCTGGAGGGTGAGGTGCAGGGGGCAAGGACAGATACGTTCCTCCCATATTTTCCCTCTCTGGAGATGGGTATAGGGGCTCCTTCCCCCAACTCTCCCTTTCCATTTATTTTCTTTCCACACTGGGCTTAACGGTTGATCCTACAGTCAACCCAAGGGACGCTGGTCAACAATATACTATAAGGAAAGAAGACTTTCACCTTCGTGAAGCTGCTCTCCTACATCCAGTTACCTGGTTCTGTTGCCGATGCTCCAGTACTGCTAATAGCATCCATCTCTGAGCCTCAAGGCTCTGAAAGGCATTGAGAAAGAAATGAATCACTGGTCTAATTCTAGTCTAATTCACCTAGCCTAATTCTTATAGCAAATATATCTAAGCATGTGTTCTGAGATGGCTCATGGGTTTTATGCAAGAACTGCAAATGCCAATAGAAAATTACTCCAAATACTTAAATGTCAGGATTATTAGAATATGCTAAATTTGAACCAATATTTATTCCTTCACATTATCATATTCTAGTTGAAATTAAAGGCCATAAATCAGATAGCTTGCTTCTTTAAATTAAATTATAATGAAATAAAAGGCTAAACATTTTAAGTCTAGAGAAATTAATATCCAAAAAATCATATTGCTATTTTTTTTTATTACACTCAGTCTTAGCCAGATGCATATCATTCTGATGCCTGAATATTTTGGAGATTCCTTCACCAACGGCAACTTAGGCTATGATCTAGTGGAACTGACATAACCAACCACAGAAATTTAATTATTTCAATAAAAATCCTCTTATCTAAGGGTATGGACTTGGCTTAGCCAAAAGTCTCAAACTTTCCTCCTAGTATTTCAGTGCTCAAACAAGTATTTGTGATTATTGCTCAAAGTTTGCAAGTAAAATATATGTTGGAATTTTCAGGGCTTGTCCCAAGTACAGAAATAAGACCCAGGCTTCAGACAAAGGAGATCAAATATGAGCATTATTACTGATAAAAGTTTGCATTTGAGGATGCAGCTTCATATGAAGTCCAATGGGTTTCTATTATCTTCCCCTTATATTGAACCTAAAAAAGACCAAACTAAAGAACCCAGCTTACCACGTGGAAAATAGAGAATTTAAGCTTACAAAGTCGAGGTCCCTGTTGCAAAACACAGTGCAGAGCTGTGTAGCTAGAGCGCGCTTACTATTTTCCTACCGATCTTACCAATTGGACCAGTGAATCCTGTATATCCAGCCATGTGTTGAGGTGTTCTCTCATACTGTTTCCTTCCTGATGAGTAAAATGGAGCTTTACTTTCCTCGATGGAAATTTGAGGATGGAACCAGTTATTTCCCAATTGCAATATACAAAAAAAAATTGTTAACTAAAAGAAAGTTGGGCTCATGAAATTAATACTAGACATAATATACAGACCTTTTTTTTTTTTAAGGACAAAACACTTTGTTTTGATAAAGTATAGCAGTTAAAATGAATGTATTATGCTGTAGTAGATATTTGTAGAGTTTTCCTTTTTAAAATACTTGTTCCTTGTTGGGGAAGCAAAACTTCTCTTGTTTGGCTCAGATGGGCCTAACCCCATCCACCTACCAGTAGCATATAGGTTCAGGCACGTGATGGAGGCCTATGCTCATGACCTTGGAGATTAGAAGTAGTTCAACAATGGGCCAAACAATGACATTAAGGACAACTACAATCCTCTCTGAGATTTTCCTGCTTGGATTATTTGGGAATAATTTATCTTCCCAATAGGAAATATCTAGTAAGATGAGCCACTGAATTATAGCTCATATCACGTTCTCAACATGGGGACCAATTGTTTTAGAAATAAAGAGATAAAACTTACTTGATAGCACATTTAAATACCTGATGAAGTGATGCTTAAACTCAGAAACACTTAGAATTTTCAATTACATTATGAAGTAAATTCACCTTTTGCTTAAATCAATTTGACTGTGTTTCAGAGCTGAGGTGACATTTGTACTAAAATTAACTAGTAAGATTTAGCCAAGATCCACGTTCAAAGATAGTTATCATAACAAATCTGGAAAATACACAAACTGCTGAATTATATTTTTATAAACCAGTACAAAGGAAAACTATGAGTTTGATATAGAACAATCTTCAATTTATATTGTTAAATGGAAAAAGCATAGGTACAAAACTATATGTATAGCATAATTAATTTTGGGTAAATTAAATATACATATCAAGATATAAATATATACTCATATGTTAGCATATATGTAAAATTCTCAATTACAAGTATAACTTTTAGTAATAGTTGCATTTGAGCAGAGGAAATAGAGATTGAGAAAAGGGAGATTTCCTAATAATTGTATAATTTTTCTTACCTTGGATATTTTAAATCATGCACATATACATATATTTTAATGTTAATAAAGATTATTTTTAGTGGAATTGTGAGCCATGTTTATTCTTTTTTTGAAATTCTAACTTGAAATTACTGATGAATATTAGTAATTTTTTAAATGTTTATGAAGCTGCAGCTGACACAGAGTTACGTGTGATAATATAACTACAAAATCTCAGTACGATAGTAGCTTCTTGCAGACAAGGATCATATTTTATTTTCTCCTTCATGGTAGAATATAATAATTTCTGACTCAGTTGATTTAATACAAAATAAGCAATATGGTTTGATGACGTGTGTTAATTAGCAAGTTCTTCCATTTTCTCTCTTAGAAAAACTGCCAGACTTATTTGAAAATATGATTCTTCCATAATGATCTGCAAATTACAAAATTGAAAATGACATAATCATTTAATCTTTTATTATGGTCAACTTCACATCTAAAAATGAATTTCAAAGTAACAGGAATTGTTCGATTTTGCAAAATGTCAAATACTTTCTTCTTATAATTTTCTTCCAGTCAATGAATTTCTTAGGCTTTAGGACAAATTGCAGGGTTCATCCAATCTTAAACATTCAGTACATTTTTGTTTTCTTTTAAAAAAAGCAATGTATGCTGCTTAAATATCTAGTAGTCACACATGAATATGGGCAACATAAGTTTAGTGGCAAATCTCAAATTCTCCTATTTTGCTATATCTCTAGTGAATGAATAATATAAATGAAAATTTCAAAATGATCTATATAGCATGTGCATTTTTATTACTACTCTTTCATTTGTGAATATTTATGACAGCTTGTGATTTTGTATCACTGCCAAGTGAGAATGAAAGGTAGTTGCAATCTGGTTATAAAATACACCATAGCAACACTTTAGATGATCCTCCAATATTTAGTTAAATGTTATTTATGTTCCCAAAGCATTTTGTTAAAGTTCAGTATTTTTAAGAGTTATAGTTGATTTCTAATTTAATAGAAATTTTGGTTCATTGGTTTATTTTTACTATGTACTTCTAAACATAACTATACATTAAATAAATACTTGTACAATAAACATAACTTGAAATATGATCAGGTATGTCCTATTGCATTCAGGCATGTAAGTATTATAAAAACAAAACAGGATTTAGAATTACTCCATGGATGGTATCTAGTATCGTTCTCAGTGGCTTGACCAGAATTATATCAACTTAATATTGATTGCTATGTATGATAAAACATTTCATATTTGGATTCATACTCCAATAACATAGAAGAAAGTATTGAACAAGAGCAACAAAAACAACAACAAAAACTGTTATATAGTTGAAGGTAGTATTCTTTATCTATCTTTTTAAAATTAGTCACTATTGATTTGAACTCTCTCATTGAACCTACATGAGCCTATATACCACAATAATTCATTACTATTAAAGGAAACCTAAAGGTAAGTGACTAATTCTATGCAAATAGATACTTCAATGCATTCAAAGATCAATTTCCCTTAATTTTAAAATACAAGGTCTTAGGAGTAATGCTTTTAAGGCAGCCTCGCAATGCTGATATAATAATATGATTTTAAGGTATCTAAAGTAGTTCTATCTTTTTCCCAGGTGTATATTTTGACAAATGCCTAAGCAATTCAGGCAGGGCTACTATTTTGTTTAATTAAATTTATTGGAGTGACATTGGTTAGTAAAATTATACAGGTTCCAAGTGTACAGTTTTATAATACATCATCTATATATTGCATTGTATTTTTTAAAAGGAGCTTTGAAACAAAGAAAATATCATGGGACTATGGAAGAGCAAATTGTTCGGACAAATAGTCAAATGAATTTTCCTTGATCCTGGTTTATAACAACATCAAAGGCTGAAATTAGAATTGAAGTTTTCAAAATATTACACAGTATATCTAGATATTGATAATCTCTGAATAACTATAGAATTAACAATAAGAACTTGAATTTGCTTAGTAGTTTAATCTTCGAGTGTATTTGTACAGATTTTCTTTTATTGTAGCATTATATAACTAGGATATTGAAATTTTACCTTATTGTATTTCCTTATAATTCTTTCCTTTCTTAAATCCTTTTAATTTTAACAAGTCTTTTTGACAGAACAAGTAATATTGGAATCTATTAACCAGGGTAACTTCCGTGTGTTCTGTGTATTTAACCTCTCTACACATTTTTAAATAGTCTCTTTTATGGTTACGAGAGCAGAATTGGAAATCCAGGTTTACTAACACCTAGAATAAGATCTTTCCACTACTTCACACTATTTAAATAGAAATGGTTGTTTTTCAGTATTGTTAATGGTCTGTGTATTGTAATGCTTAGACAGAAAGTTATGGGTACTGAAACTGTACTTCAAATACCTTCTTACAAACCAACATGTACTTAGGAAAGGAGACTCCTAGAATAATTTAAGAAATGAATTACATATGAAATGGAATCATATTTTAATGTTCTTTTAAAATAATAACATGACACAATTGAGAGTGACATTTAATTTTGGTAAATCGGAAGTCACTTAAGTTGGAAACTCATTGTCAAAACCATCTTAAAAAGTATCCCTAAGTTAATAGTTCATAATATTGAAAACAAAGTTTAAAGTGTAACAGATTTAAGGATATGGTATTCAGAAATGTATTGATATGTATTCATATATATATATATGTATGTATTTATAAGTATTGTATGTGCATTTATATGTATTTATATATACACATACACGTACATGCATAAATTGATATACCATGTGCATGTTTATGGAAATAAATATAAAAGGTAATATGCATGCCTTACAAACATAAAATAAACATTCTCATGCATATATGCATATTATAGGTATGTTTATTTGTATGTTAGTGCATAGAGCAAAAAATCTAGACAACATGCTGAATGGAAAGGGATGGACATTGGATTTGGGCATGGTGAAGTGGCATTATCCATTTTTTACTTCATATGCGTCTAACCTTAAGGAAAATTTGCAAAGAGCATGTCTTTGTGGATTACTTACTATATTCAAAAATCTTAAAATTTAAATAGAGTGAAAATCATGCCGCATCTTGGTAGTAGCTCTTTCTGTGTTGTCATTCTGGAATTCTGGATCACCTCAGCTGTAATTTTCCAGTTACAATATTTATTCTTTACAAAGTACCTTTTGAATACGTCTGTCATAAAGTTTTGTAATGAATTTTAAATTTGTTAAAGCACAAGTTGACTGATAATTTTGAAGGTATTTTCACATACCAATGGGTATGCATGGCTTCTTTTCGCTCAAAAAATGTACACTGGCTCAATTATTTATATTCATCGCTGTTGCACACCCCCCTTCTTCTATTCCCAGAGTCACTAAGCAAAGAGAATATAAACAGCTGCCTGTTGCAAATATACACAGATTTTCTCTACAGACAAGATTTCCTGAAAATGAGAACAAAGAGAGTAAAATGAAACGAGAATCTGAATGTAAAATAATATTGACTTCATTTGTTAATTTCCAGTAATCCTGTTCTAATTTCTTTCTGATTATGGGACAATATTGGCCAATATTTCCTTTTTTAGCTTATACAGCAATAGTAAATAATATTTTAACATTGCAATTACATTCCTTTTTATAGTTCAATGGATAAAGGGAAAATTTTATTTGCCATTCCTATTTCAATGTGTATTATCAGAATTATCCAAGGGGGAAAAATGCACAGTGGTAATGATATTCTTTCAAAGTTCTAATTTAATATTTTCCTGAGCTTTACAACTAGTTTACATTTTCCTCTGCTTTCCACCATATTTTTTACTGAGAAATGTTATGAATCTCAAATAGGGTGTTAATATCTATTAGTAGATTTATGTGGAGATAAATCGATTTCTTAAGGACTTAAAAGGATTCTGACATACTCTGATTACAGAGAAAATTGTAGGAAATAAAATATTATTTTTTAAATGTAGTTTTTGACCAAAATATTAAAAATGATAAAAATAATCATTATCAAGAGAAAAGGCTATATATTTCACAATTTCAAATTGTTATTTTTCAGATAATTTATATTCTAAACTTTAGGTAATAACCAAACTTCCAGAAAAAGTATTGCTTGTAATTTCCTGACAGATACCTTTAGTTTAAATGCAGAGAAAAGTCCATAATTTTGAGTATACATAAACTAGACCTAAATTGTAATTTGCAAATATTTAATGGGAATACTGACCAAGAATAAAGTGAAAAGGAACACAGAATCATACAGAAAGCAATATAATACTCATTTAAAAAAATAGCAATAGTTTGACACACCAGACATTAAATGAATAAAAATGGTGACAGAAATCATACAATGATATACATTTATGTTACATGGTGGAACGTGAACTTTTATTTTTTTTTCAAATCAGAAAGTGTACGATAATTGTTTTTAGATTTAACATAAATTTCAAATCTGACAGGTTTGTCAGATGCAAGTGATAAAATCCTAGCGTAGCCAATAGGCTATAGAATTTTATATAACTAAGCAATGTAACCCAATGTTTAGCCCTTTCTTAGACTTATAATATTTAAATGGTGAGAACCACGATCTAGTTCACTTCGGAGGTGATATTTATTGAAGATCATTCTAAATATGTACTGGTTATGAAGAGTGGCTTAATAAAAAGTCATAATTAGTTCAGTCCACGTAAAATAGTATGCATGAGTGACATCCAACTAACGATAATTTCTAGATCTATCCAACTGAAAAGACTGCTGGATAGACTGATTTCTAAAGCATGTTTTTCATTTAGATATATTTCTTATATATTTTCTCACCACTTTCAAAGGTCATTATACTTGTTGAAGGAAAAGTTAACAACCTTATCAAAAAGAATGTAGTGGTAAGGCAATATATTTATTTAAATTTCTATGGAAATGGTAAATTATATATGGGCATATATATTATATTTTTTGTAAAATGATATCTGATAATATATTCTTATTCCATAGCCATAATATTGAGTGTAGCTTACACATAACATGAAAGAGGAAGAAAGATGACTTTTACGGTTCTAAAAATGTAAATTGCCAATATGAAGATAGAAACTCTTTCCCTTAAATTCAAACAAAATAAAGATAGTGTGAATGAACTAACCACAGCAATAGTAAGAACCATTTAAAATGTTTTTTCCTTTACATTTTAAAACAATATATGAATAGAAAGATTTTATTTTAGAAAAAAATATTGTGGTCTATTATATGAAAGACAAGGAATATTCCAAATGAAAAGGTATTTTTGTTTGTTCGTTTTTTTTTTTTTTTTTGTCAATGGGAACATTCAAATTAAAACAATTAGGTAGCATTAAATGCTCACTACAGATCCAGAAGTTTAAAATAAGTAAAAAGAAAAAAAAAAAAGGATATGTGAAGCTGCAGGAATTCCTGAACATTGCTGAATGAAGTACAAATTGGTACAACCACTTGGAAAACTTTTCGGCCTTACCTAACTATAGTTTAAAGTTCTTATACCTCTGAATCATCAAAACCACCCCTAGTTGTATACCCAACAGAAATGCATGCCTATATTCAATAAAGATATGTACTCTGTACATAGAGTAATATTCAAACATCTCTAAACTGGAAACAGCCTAAATGTCTAGAAACCAACTCTTTGCCATTAAGGGCTGAATATATACATACAGCAATCTGTCTAAATATTTTTCATGAAGGAGAAGTATTTGCCAATCAATATGGAATAGAACAAATTATTCACCGGCATACCTGAACCATCTTGTAATCTGTGTAAAACAAAAAAGAATATTATTATGGCTTTAAATTTCCTTTTCTTTCTCTGTGTTTCAAGAGATAATGGCCCTTATTCATGCGTTAGGGTAGTGGGGCAGAAAGCAAATGCTGCTGGCCCTCTGATCAGGGAAAGATTCCTAAGCAATGCAGCAATCAGAGAATATTTCAAACTCAATCTGTGAACAAGAAAAGTAGCACACATAGTACGTAGAACACCTGAGCTTTGGTCTAGAGTCATAAGTTTCAAAATCTCCTTCAGTTTTGGTGTCCAGTGGTTGCTAGAGTTGGCTGGGCAAGTTCCTTAATTTTTCTGAAATGCAGTTCGGTATGAGAAGGGCTAGGATTTTTCCCCTTATATAAAGAGATAAAGGCATTGCTTTTTGCCTTTTTTTTTTCTTTTTTACATCTGAGTATTGGAAAGGGTGTTAGATGATCATTTCTGAAACATTGTGTTTTACAGAACTTTGGGCATATATTTTACATCATACATTAGAATATGAGAGTTTAAGGTTAGTGACACCCTAAAGAATACTTTATCCCTTTGTAGCCAGAGTCCAGTAGAGCAAAATATCTTGTCTCAACACCATTCAAGGTCACTGCACTAAGAACCCTGGAGATGAGACAGAATGCGAGTTTCCTGCTCTTACGACTATATTTTGGTATGCTTGACAAAACACAATCAATTTACTAATAAATCACCTTTGTCATCATTATACAAATACCATACAAAATATGGAACTTGTTTTCTCTCTCCCACTTGACCTTGAGCTTCTCTTTCTTCTTTTATCTACCAACTTCAATTGAGGGAAATATCATCTAATGTAATTTTCACATGCAGTTTTCTGAGTAGCTTCTCTGACCTTATTACCTAAGGCTTTTAGTCTTTTTGTTTGTTTGTTTTGTTTTAACAGCAGAAGCAGTTTTTAGGATTATGGTTGATCTTATAAAATCAAAAAGAATATATGCAAATCTATATTTTTATTGTTCTCATTCTGAATGAACATGAAGAGCCTAAGGATACAAAGAAAGTAAGTCACAGCAAATGAGAAGAAAATGTTTAACATGAAATGAAAAAAAAAATTTGATTTGCATTAGTTGTATATCTTTGGCTCAAAGGATGTAAAATGTCATAGCTGTGGTCTCATTTAAAGGGGACATTAAACTCTAAAAAACACATAGGGCATTCAATGTTGGAGAACACTTGGTTTTATCTTAAAGCCCAATTATACTTTTATAGGATTTAAACTATTATTTAATTATGTTCTTTATGCAATGTCTCATAAGAACTAGTTGAGCCTAGGGAGAATTGACATTTATTTTATCACCATTATTATTGTTATCACTATTATTTTCCTGTAATTAAGACACTGGCTTTTCACATCCTTTGGAGGACCTGGGTTTAAATAACCAGCTGAGTGGGAAGAGATCAGTCTCATTTTAAGCCAAAGCTGGTGAATTATAAATGACTGCCCATGGCAATGATTAGATTCAGGTTATTGGAATTTTGGGAATTCCAATTAAATTAATTATAACTTTAATGTTTGCAACACACATTTGAGGGAACACCTGTTTCGAAAATTTGACTTACAACGATGAATTCCCACATTGCTATGTTTACCATTATGACTATTTTGCTCACTACAAGAAAGGGTAGAGTCTAGATTTGCTCAACTAAATAGACTTTTGCAGAGTAATAATAACCACAGCAACAAATTACTGTAACAGACACTGTATCAGGCACTAAGCTAAGAATTTTACTTGAAATATTATTTCATTTTAACCACTATTAAGATTTGCAGAACACATATCAGAAATATGGGTCTAAAAGAGTTTAAATAACTTGTCAATGCATATTCAGTTAATATGTGTACATCTTGATTCAAAACTAGTTATTTATTAATTCCCCCAAATTTGTGAACCTGTGCCATTGTTACCCATATTTTTCAGAAGTGGATAACTGTTTTTAGAGAGTGAAGTAATTTCCTCAGGATTAACATGCATATAAAGCTGCAGAACAAATGGTTGAACTCAAACAATATATCAAAATAGAAAATCAAAGAATTAAACATCACTGAACTAAGAGTCATGGAAAAGAAGTCTAAAAATTTCAACATGCAACAACAACACGGTCAGTTACATGCATCAACTATTATATAAACATCCACGGGCTTATACCTTAATAATTATGTAACAAAAATTTTGTTAATTCAGTTTTAGAAAGTCAGACATTTCTCCGTTGGTTACCAGCAGCCCTAAAATATCCTGGCGACCATGGATATCTTTCTCGCTTGTGCTTCTTTGGGTTAATGATCAACTGAAGTAACTAGATAGACAACGCTTGAAATGTAATGAAACTTTTCCTGTCTCTTATTGAAAGCATTTTCCCTCCTGAAGCCCTCTAAACCTGAAGAGGCCAGAGTTATGGGTATGGACAATACATATTATTGGAGTGAGTCTCTAGGTGTGTGATAGTAAGGAGAGCCATTCCTACTTACTCCCTTAGGAGTTCATATCAAAGTAGTTTATCCCAAAGTCCACAGACCATGTAGAATAAACAAAAGAAAACAATCATTGTTTATTTGGAGTGTAAACTCATCATGGAGGATGACACCCTATCAATTCAGTTTCTTCACCAACCTGGCTCTTACATGAGGCCATTCGTTATTCTAACCAGCCTAGCAGTTTCCAAGTGGTGCAACACAGAATAGGTCCAGTTGATTTCATGGACACGTCCCCACTGCTACATCTTCTTTTATGTAAAGTGTGTCCCTTGGTCCAATGGGATGTGGCAAAGGGAAAACCATAAGAATGGAGAACATTTCAGCGGTTGACAAGGTCAAAAGGAGGAGTGGGGAGAGTTTGGCTAAAAAGGGACAATATGAAGGAGTTTCTTTGGAATGATGGTTCACTTTTGTGTCTTGATTATGGTGGAGGCAACATGACTCTATGCATTCTTCAAAGCCCTTGGTGTAGATCAAACAGAGTTATTTTACTCTATGTAAGTTAGAAATTGATTTTTTAAACGTGAGCAATACTAATTTTAGAATATATATGAGTAGATCCATTTTCTTTACAAAGATAACCTCCGATATCATGAAACAGCTCATTCCCTTAATGCTAATTACTGCACGTATTTGAATAAACAGAATTTTGAGCTATTAATAATATCAGCATAGAGAATGTCAACAGTTAAATCTCTTTCCTATTCAGCATTTTTTAAATTGGTGGATCATCAGTGAATAAAGCATACTATTCATGCTGCTCTGCAATAATCCTCTTATAATTACTTTGTCTATTATCTACATGGCACTATATCCTAAAATTTAAAAGGTCATCCATAATTTTTGAACTGGAGACATTAAAGGAGAATTCTCCTTATAGCTCAGATTTTACTCCTTTATGTTCATGCTTTCTTCTCAGAAATCTCTTAATACCTAGCCGATCTTTTTCTAATTAACCAATTATCACTACTTGTTTTTAAGGTAACTTCATGTTCTGCTAAAACTGTAAAGTGTCTTTATAGATGGTCTCTGTTCCTATTTTTTAAGCTTCTTTAAAAGTAGTGTCGGGTATATAAAACAACATAAGAATTATACATTTACACCCTCTGACAAAGTGATAGCCCCCCTCCCAATCTAGTACCCCTCTGACATCATACATAGCCGTTACAATTCCATTGAGTCTATTCCCTATGCTGTACTTTACATCCCGTGACCATACATATATATATATGTATGTGTATATATATATTATATATATATGTGTATATATATATAATATATATGTAATGTATATATATAAATATATATATTTAATTATAATTTACATTCAATATTTTCCTATATCAGCTCCAAGGTACATTGCTTTAATTCTTTATAAACGTTGAGGCAGGAAACACAGAATGTGTGCATGTCTCCTGAGTCACTATCGTGGACCATAGCAGTTGAATCATGAACCTGCTAATCATCTCCTACCGTGTTTCCCCAAAAATAAGACCTAACCGGAAAATAAGCCCTAGCATGATTTTTCAGGATGACATCCCCTGAACATAAGCCCTAATGCGTCTTTTGGAGCAAAAATTAATATAAGACCCGGTCTCATTTTTGGGGAAACACGATATCAGCTTCTGGAGTCTGTTATGAAAATTTGGCAGTTGTCTGCCCCAGCAACTTCTATGCCGGCATCTTTCTTCGTGAATAAACTTACTTCCTTGCTCTCCTCTACAAAAAAAAAGTAATAATAATTAAGAGATGTTATAGTGAAAAGCTCAAGACAAAGAAAAGCTACTAGTAAGAGAACATATGATAAATATTCAACAGGGCTGTTCATTCTTGCTCAAATAAAGTCACTTAAAAAAGAATGAGGGATTGATTTTACATTACCTCCTTTTACCTGAATTACTAATTTCTCCAAGGAATTTGATTTTTAAAAGTTATTTTATTTTTGTTTTTGTCTAAATAATGCCTGATGAAAAGGTTCTATGTCCTGACATTGGTTCCACCAAACAAACTGCTTATTTGTAAAATAAACATATTGCATGTGATACCCTGCTCAGGTGTACATAAAATAATAATATTCAGACACAAGTGAGGAGTGAAGGATTTGGTCTTGTTTTCTGACATTCTCTGGCTTTCAGATCACAACCATAAATAGTTTGCCTTTCTTCCTTCCTTCCTTCCTTCCTTCCTTCCTTCCTTCCTTCCTTCCTTCCTTCCTTCCTTCCTTCCTTCCTTTCCTTATTACTGAATTTCAGCAGAAAGTTACTGAGATAGGAACTTCAGCTGTAGTCTTCAGGTCCATCCTATCAATGGTCCATTTTAAACAAGCACTTTGACCACTTGATGATTTTGGAAGAAAAGGGTGGGGGAGGGAAGATAAAAGAGTCACAGGAACAAAAAGAGGGGAGAAAGCCTGAAAATATTGCGCTATAATGTACATTGATGAAGAAATGAGCATGGGCTGAAACAATTATGAATGATACTTATTTTCATAAAACTTCATATTTGAAAACCTATATTCACATTATAGTTCATAGACATAACAAGTAAAATTACTGGCTTTTGTTTGTGGTAAAATTGAATCTCAGAGTAACACATCCATTTGGTTGGACAGTCATTACTGGAATGTATATCCCATCTTTTAAGCTCAAAACTCTCTTCACAATACTCAGTAGCCTATAAGCAAACACAAACCAGAAGTTCATTTATCATTTTCTATCCATATTTCAGTTGCTTCTCATTTCCATCTTTATTCTTAAAATAATACCAATGTTCTTAGTAATAGCAACAAGTCTGGAGTAAGGGGATCCATTCAAGATCCCTTCTACTCGCCTATATCAATGGCATAATACCTACCATTACATATTCTCTTCCTCTCTTCATTTTGTTTATTATTATCCTTCCTAATTTTTTATTGTTAAAAATCCTAATACTTATTTTTGTATCTCATCATATTTAGCAATTCTGTATAGGAACTGATAGGTATAATTATTATTGATATTCTTCCTGAACCTTATTGGTAAAGTCAGTATTGACTTTTATTTTTAATTTTATTAAATTTATTGGGGGTGACATTGGTTTATAAAATTACATAGGTTTCAAGTGTACAGTTCTGTAATACATCATCTATATATCACATTGTGTGTTCACCACCAGAGTCAGTTCACCTTCTATCACCATATATTTGACCCCCTTTGCCCCTCTCTGTCACCCCTTATGCTCTGGTAACCACTAAACTGTTGTCTGGTCTATGAGTTTTTGTTTCTTTGTTTGTCTTGTTCATTTGTTGCTTTCAGCTTTATATCCCACATATGAGTGAAGTCATATGGTTCTCGACTTTTTCTGTCTGACTTATTTCGCCTAGCACAATAATCTCAAGATCCATCCATGTTGTTGCCTACGGCAGTATTTCATCTTTTCTTACGGCTGAGAAATATTCCATTGTATATATGTCCCAATATTGACTCTTTTCTGATTATGTAATAAGAGCTTATTGAAACAAAACAGTAATGATAAAATGCCTGAACTCCCTACTAGCTCAGAAGCAATCAGTCCCTATTATACAATGTGTCACTATGGCTCATCAAGAGCGGATTTCTATGTAGTTAGCATTCTATTTGTATAGTGTCATGAATTTCTCTATTGGTAATTGTATGGTTTGATTTTTGGATGTCATGTTGGACCTTTACGTAAGATAAGAAAAACAGTTTTGCTGCCTGGGTCAATGAAAATGAAAACATTTTCCTTTGCTTCATTCTTCAGAGGAAATATCACTATTGATTACTGTGTAGTCTATCTTCAGAGAACATTAAAAATAATTAATTGTGGTGCCTTGCTTATAACCCAGAAGTCTTGACATTATCATTTCTAACTCATGACATACCTGGATTGGCTTAGTGATGTCATTGGCTTCAACATTTTAGAGCAAAATGCACGAAAAAAATATATAAAAATAGAGGCATTCTCATGACATACCTAGATTTAGTTAGTCTTACTAAAGATACTGCAAAAAAATAGCATTTATATCATTTTTCTGTAACAAAAACTATTATCAAACCACAATGTTTGCATGTAAAGTGACCTTTCCATAATTCAAAGCTCAGTCCAAATAACAAATGGTCTTTATCTTTCTCTGAATCCCTCGCTTCAGTTAGTGGCACTCTTGTTTTTTTTCCCATAGCTCTATGCACGTATTTTTACCTTGACACTTATACTTATAGATAGATAGATAGATAGATAGATAGATAGATAGATAGATAGATAGACAGATAGATAAGCACCCAATAAGATATATGACCTTGAATTTCTGAGCATGCTTTATTATTATTTTAGTAGTAGTAATAGATAATAGACTGTGTAGGCACTCAATAAATTACTTTGAAAGAATTCATGAATGAATACAAATTATAAATAGTTTTGTAAAAACATTCAACAAGTTTAACTTAGGATCAACAGGATCTTGTAAAATTTTGCTTTCTGTAGATTGCAGCGTAAACATTAGAGGTGACTGAAACAACTCTTAGTTTCAGAGCCCAGGTCTCAAAGTAAAGTATCTATCTGCTTATCTATTCATCTATCAATCAATCTGCATACATGCACACATACTTATACATATATTATGTACTTGAAGAGATCAGGTATTTTGATTTTCAGAAAGACAAACAAGTGGGTCCTAGAGCAAATTAAGCCTGAAGCATTGCTTTAGGCAAAAAGGACAACATTGAAGCTGTCCTATTTGGGGCACATCATGGGAAGGCCAGGTTCTTTGGGAAAGACACCAGTGATGGGAAAAATAAAAGGCAGCAGGGAAAGAGGAGGACCAAATATGAGATGGATTAACTCCATAAAAGAAGGTGAGCAGGGCTGCTGAGGCGGGCTATGGTGAATGTCACTCATTCAGGGAGTCTCCTGGAGTCGAGATGACTTAACGGCATATAACACACAATGAGAGTCTTTAAAAACATATGCTATCTATTATACATATTTTTACATTCATGACACCCATTTTAACGTTGAATGTATTCCAACTGTGAAAAATAGAAATAAAATATATACACTTCTAGTTAAAACTACAATAATTATCTGAAAAATACACGATGTAAGAGACACTTTCTCACCACATATAGCAAATAAAAGCACATAAGGAATAAAAAAATTAGAAGTTTTTGTAGTAAATATAATTAATATTTAAATAAGTCTTTCTCCCAAGTTTGATTCAAATTTTATTCATATATTAAGTGCATTTACACTCTGCTCTCAATAAAATAATGCATGTTGATTAATCTATGTGAACCTTTCAAAATCTTTCCCACCACCAGATGGCTACAGACATCATCAACACTCCTGTTTAATAATAGAATAGCACCTTCTGGAATGATTCAATTTCTTCCTATCACAAAACCCAAATGCACTCTTTGCAAAATCATTTAAGTCTGATTTAAATTCTTCGTCCTAGATAATAATTGCTTATATAGAAAGATGTAATCGGTATTTTAAGACACCAAACTGATAACTACAAAAATAACTATAATGTCTAGTTACACATTGTACAGTATTTAATTGACAACTTTAGCCACTGTGATTCTGTGAACAATGTTTCTCCAATGAGTGGCCTTTAATACCAAAAGTTGAAGCTTTAATTGTATTGTGAAATGTAGTAAAATTGCATAAAAAGATCAAAACCACTTTCTAACTGTGCTCACAAACAAAAAAAAAGCTCCACAAATTCTCCATATATCAGCCAAACATATATATATTATATATATATATATATATATATATATATATATATATATATATATATCAGCCAAACAAGTAGAAGATCATTTCATGAGAGATTCATAAACGAGTCAGGATGAGGGTTTGTTTTTAAATTTCAAAAAATATATGTTATTCCCTAATGAATATTATTTTAAGCAATAATTTCCATGTTAAAATGCATTAATGCTGAAATCTATAAAATGCAGCATACTCTGAATTAATTAACAATTTAATTAACAATTTAATCTAACAAGACAGTTTGGCTTGTCAAGAGCCTGGCACCCTCAGTCAGGTACCCTCCCTTCCCAAACACAACCACTGGATTTTGCTCTTGGAGACTACTACATGGAGGGGTATCTTTTCTCAGCCAGTAGAAGAGTAAACGTGGAACAAAAGAATTGATATTCAAACGCTTACTTCTTTAACTTGGCTGATATAGTCTCAGTCAAATATTGAAAGGAATGAAGGATAATAGTAGTTCCCAAGGGGAAACTCACCATATGGAAAATGGGTCTCCTCAGGTAATCAAATTCATCTCTGGATCCTAGGATATAGAAATTAAATGTTGATTCTGTGCGCCACATGCAGCTAAAGCAGAATGAGCCCCCACCCACATCCAGTAAAAAAGAATAAAAATCCCCTTCTGAGTATTAGTGCCACAGTGAGAACTTGAGGAAGGTGAATTATCAAAAGCTAGACCACAAGGGACATCTCTGTGACCTTCACGGATCCTCATACTAAAAAAGAGTATTATTCCTCACAGCAAAAGAAACCATCTTGATCTGCCTGAACAAGCACACAGGTATGGCCATCGTGAGGGAAGCAGGAGGCTTGCAGTGGTAAGGGCTTGCCTTGCTCTCTGTGTGCTGAGAATGAGGGCAGAATGAGGAAGGGAAATGAAACCAGCCAGTCACTGTTTTCAGAGTCTTGCCTAATCAGGACACCTGATTTCCAGGCAATCGCAGGTGAACATGGAAGTACTGGTTCAATGATAAGTACAAATAACCCTGAAGACATTCAGGATTTTATTTGGAATGAAACCAAATCCCATACTAATTTAATAGGCAGGGTTTTAGATATTCATTTAATAACAGTTATTACTAAGTAATTCTAGCAGTTAAGTCTAATTATAAACCAGCCATGCTTTTGACCCCCTTTACAATTAACGTTCCTTTCAATACTCAAGGCCACTCCATTTAACAGGTGGGAAAACTGGGGTCCCAAGTAACATGCCCAAGCACACACATTTAGTAACAGGTAGAATCACTGTTACAACTCAAGAAATCTGCCTGCAAAACTTTACTTTTAAAATTGCTACCCTGACACAGGATATTAGAGAAAATGGAAATTTACTGTGGCGATAAGATAACATCTGGGATATTTGGATTTCAATTGAGCTCCTCCTATTTACTTGAGCCTGTCTGAAGATTATTTAACTTACAAGACATAATTTCTTCTATCTTCCCAACTCAAAGTTTAGTCATTTCTACCAATGGAGCTTGAAAAACAAATTTCTTTTCTGATAAATAATCATCTTGCTTTCAGCATCTAAAATATATTACCAGAAACATACCTTCTGCCAGACAGATAAATGGTATTATTTCTTATCCCAATGCCTTAGGGTATGATAGGCATTTTGATTGTTATTATTTTTATTGTGTTTATTTCTGGAATTTTCTGCTTCTTTGAGGTTGCTATCCCTGTCATTTGCTAGAAGCTATGTGAATTTTGCATTCAAATCTCTGTGCTTTTTCCTTTGTATGCAAATATTATACTGTTTTCAAATGATAATATAATCTGTTCACATTTTTATTGGAAGAACTCAAACATTAACACTTTATTCTCTTTGAAGATGGTGATCTAAGTTTTATATAGTAAACAATTTCGATTAAATTATTAGTTTGAGAGGACATATTTTAAATTTTGATGAAAGATACTTGACAATGCTTTTGCCAGATTAATGAGGCATAGCTGTATTTGTTTTTCATTGCTTAATTTTGATACATGGACACATAGCTTTGCTTCAATTCATGGATAAATTATCCTAAAGAATAGAAGCATTTCTAAATTTCAGGTTTATATTTAAGATGAGTATAAACATGCTTAAATTGTTCCAACACTTTCTCTATCTTTAAGTAAAGATTTGGATGTAAACGTAGCTCTATCCCCTGCAATGCTCCTCAAATTTCAGATTAGGAGTAATTATATAGAAAACCATTACAAAACACTAAAAAAAAAAAAAAAAATCATATGTAAAACAAAAACTTATGCTCACAGCATATTTATGAAAGTAAAACTGGTAATTCATGACACATGAAACACCCTTTTGTAGAGTAGATTCAATCAATTACTGTTGTAATAAAGAAAATTCATTCAACCAGGTTTAAGAGAATTAAACAAAGTCCTTATAAACTACTGCCTCTTCATTAACAAAACAGGTGAAAGATTAACAAATTCACTGCCTGTTTGGAGATATTTAAAATATACCAAATTAATGGTTCAGGAAGTATGAGGGGATTTTAAAAAACAAAATATTTTGAAAGTTTTTATAATGGGTACCTCTGAAACCTGGATAGGAATGGGATTTGCTTGCTATTCTTCACTGTTTGAGACTGGATAAGAGGAGAACATGTAGCATTGTATCAGATGCACTCTCTTACATGATGCATTTTAGGATAGTCAAGACAACAGCACCACTTTTGTTTATATTCTCCTTTACAGTTCCTGTAATTTTGCCTCTCACCCTAAAGAAGCACTTATTAATAAGAATCTGATTCTTTATTTCAGTAAAGGACTGATCGACACGGAAACCTCCTGCTGAGAACAATTAGAAAATTGAGACACAAATACCTACTTGGAGATATAAAAGATATAATCAGATCCCAAAGAATAACCAGCCTGGATATATGGGGGGATGGAAACCTAAAGAGGCAAGTTTAGGGCTTCTTCTAAGTATGTTCTGACTCTAGAGAAACCACCAAAGAAGCTGAGAAGCTAAAAAAAAAAAACAAAAAAAACTCTTAACAGTTCTGCTGTGCTGGGGGCAGAAATCGGAGTTCAGAAATGGTAACTTGGTGAACCCATCTTGGTTTGAGATCAGTATGATCAATAAATAGAAAGAATTCACAAGAACGGAGGCTTAGCTTTAAATCTACTCAATTCTTGAAATCTAGTTAAATTGATCCTGGATTGCTACCATCTCAGTGTCAGGCAGAAACAAATATGTATTATTTTGAGAGAAGATAACTTCATTATTTTGAGAGAGGAAGACTGCACTATTTCTGCAAACAATTTTGCTAATACATTATGGAGCAAACAATGTTAAACAAACAAAAAAGAAAGAAAGAGAGAGAAAAAACAATATACCTGAAGGGAGAAGACAATACAAGAGAATCAATACACAGTAATATAAATTCATGAGTAATGTTGTCACATATAGCAAATATAATAGAAGATATCCTGTTAAACTTGAATTTCAGATAAATATTGAATATTCCATGCAATATTTGGGACATATACTAAAACATTATTCATGGTTGACCTAAAATTCTATTCGATGTTTATCTGAAATTCCAATTTAATTTGGCATTCTATATTTCATTGGACTACCCTACCTATAGGGACCCAAATATTAGACTTCCCAGAACCAAATTTTAAAATAATTATCCTAACAAGTTCAAGGGGTAAAAATATAGGCAAAGAGAAAGGACCCCATAAAGTCATCAGTTACAGGTTCTAGCAATAGTTGCCAACAGGACAAGCGATGCTCGGGGAGGTAAGATACACCATCATGGTAGAGGCCTATGAACAGCACAATGGGCAGTTGGTTCAAATCACCCCTCCCCCACCACCATAAGAACCCAGGAAGACTCCCTCTTCGTACACCACGATCCCACCTCTAGCTGTGATGAGCTTTCAGTTAAAGTGAAGATGTCATCACGATCTCATGTTAAATATCTCTGTGTAGTTAATTTTAGAGTTCACTGAATATGGAAAGCAAAATGAAACCATTTACAATAGAAAAGGAAGAGATTTGGAAAAACGGAAGTTGCATTACTCCTCAGCAGGGTGGGAACCTGTGAGGAAGTCCAGTAAGCCACAGAGGTAGTTTTGTCTCTCAGATACGGGTTTTAAGGTTAACGTTAACACTACTCTTATATCTCGTGATTTTTCCTCCATTTTTTGCAACTCACCTGTGTGAAGACAGTTTTTCCTTTCTCTACATTTTCGCAATGGCATGAAGCTGATGTATGAGCTTAGTTAACGTGCTACCATGTCTACACCAAAATACCTCATGTGATTAGCTGAGTCTACTCCTTTTCTGTTCTTGTTCTTTCTTCCTTTTATCAGAATCAATTTCTAAAGTTAAGACTTACATTGAAAGCAGCTTTTAAAAAAATCCAAATAATTTCCTTCAAATGAATATATTAACATCCACTTCTGGCTGAGATTCCTGGCATTTCCCATGAAAAAGACAGATACTCAGTACAGAGGTGCTGTTTAAAGAGAAAATTTCCTTTATCCTACAATTACCTGGATATTTTCTATTCCTCTTTCCTATGGAATGTAGAGGACGAATTAAGTAAAAACTGAATTAAGTAAAAGTTGTACTCTTTTAAGCACCACCACTGTTATTCACAGGTAGTGTAAGACATTAGCTACAAAAACTGCAAGAAGTTCCAAACAGGATTATAAATAGATAAGAATGTTATTTATCCTGCATCTTTTCCCTTTAAATAGTTTGTCCTTTGGGTATCCTTCATTGACAACAATAGAAGTCCTAAATGTTTGAACACATAGAAAAGCAATGAAATTTCGATAGCAATAAAATTATAAAGCACCATGTAAAAATAATATATAAATATATTCTATAACATATATAAATACATATCATATGTAACTATAATGAAAAGGAAATTTTATTAATTTAGTAATTTTTACTTATACAGTTCAATCAGTTATTATTTATTAATCTAACCATTATTTAATCTAACCACTTATTAATCTGTCCATGCTTACCATTTCCACTGCCCAGAGGGAGATAAGAAAAATTAAATATTTCTATTTAATAATCTATAATAACAACATTGTATTCACTCAATTATATTTAATAAATACAACTTTACAGTTTGTATGTCTCTTTTACCCTGATAATCCTTTAGAAAGTGGATAGGACTGTCTGATAATTTATATTTCATAGACGAGGAGGCTAACTCAAGATCATACATTTAGAAGTGGAGGCAGAATTAAGACAGAAGTCTTTTGAAAGTAAGCACAGTGAAACTAAGCACAAAAGTTTACATATTATAAAGTTGTAGTTTTCTGGTGGTATCTGATTTCATAGATTTTTACACTGATCTTATTTTTTAGAAAGGAAAGAAAATAAAATTGGAACATGCTTTATTTGTTGACAGCTTATAATATTCCAGCATTGTTTTAGTGCATTCCGTACTTTAACTTATTTGGTCATTCCCAAATGTTGTGAAGACGATATTATTATTCAATGCCTCTCCAAATGGAGACCCTGGGACTTAGAAAGTTGCAGAGCTAGTAAGCAGAGTGCTGACCAGACACTGAGTACAGACTTCATGTGGTTGGGATGATTGGTCTCCTCCTGAGACCACAAGCCCTCGGGCTTATTTGCTCCCTGCCTTCAGCTGGCACAGGGTCCATCTTTGTGAGGAATAATTGTGGATCAGGGAAAATATTTGGCTCCACTTCTAACCAAGGCAACTTTTTTCATGGCCTCAGATACGTTCTGTAGAGCTCAGATGGCCACTATTCTCCAAAAGAAGACGGGAGAGGAAATGGACTATTCTGATTGAAATGCCTGTTTTCCTTGGTCAGTGCCTAAAGAACAAGTTCCTGCAAAAAGCTATCATCACCACAGAGATCTGAGTGTCTTTGTCATCAACCCAGAACTCAACACCTCCGCTGCCTACACAAATCTACACACTGTGGATCTTTCTCCCATCATTATCCAGCACCGACCGCCCCACCCCCGCCTCCATGTTCCCAGCCTTATTTCTCGTATTCCTGAAGCCTGCTAAGGATTTTCCTTAATGTAAGAGACTGTTAACATGTGAACTGCTATCTTCAGGTCAGGGTTAACAGCCCCTAGCCTGAAACAACATAATTATAAAATTCCAGGATGTGGGCAGTTGCAGCATGGAGACTAGAAGTCCTGTAGCTTATCTTATACTCCTGGTCTCCTTGTCCTGTAGTAAATCTTATACTCTTTGAAGCTATGCAAGTCCTGTAGCTTATCTTATACTCCTGGTCTCCTTGTCCTGTAGTAAATCTTATACTCTTTGAAACTATGTAAGTCCTGTAAGTTTATCTTGTACTCTCAGAAGCTATGGAAGGCCTTGAAAATGCTATATAACCCCTTGGCTTTAAGTGTTTGGGGTCCTTGTTAAAAACCCGCTGCGTCGGGCAGAGACTGGGACCCCAGCCGGCTGGAAATAAACCTCGCTGTGTGACTTGCATTATTGTGCGGGTTCTCTGTCTGTCTGAGGGGGACAATTCCGGACCTTAACACTTAACACACCCTGTTAAGGGGTTTCCTTAACACACTATTTCGTATGCACTCATTTAAGTGAAGACTGTTTATATCTCAGAAAATATATAACCTAGAGTCAATGCTCATTTTGATCACCATTTCCACTGCTCTAAAATTAAGCACTCGGGCATTTTAAGAAATACTAATAGCTGGCATTTAATAAGCATTTACCGCATGCCCAATCTCTTTGAAGCATTTTTACATGTATTTGTACAGTAAATCCTCAAAATACCAATGAGACAGGATTATTTGATTCAAGCTTATTTGGCAGATTTTACATGTCTTAGGTCACAAACCAGACAGTGATCATTTCAACCTTATTATTAACCTGTATGCTATACTGCTTCTCTGCATTTGCTCTCTTAAACAATACTTTTAAAAAAGCAACCATCGTTTTTGTCTTTCAACAATAATTTACTTTCTGCATTCATTTTAGGTAAATACTTTTCTCCTCCTCCGATTATTTTCTACCATGCATTATTTTTTTCATGAGGAAGAATCTTCTTCATTCCTTGTAATTCACTCCTTTAAAGAGACAATCAAGCCCAATATGAGTAAGAACGATGTTACTATAGCTTTTATTTTATGTTGCTACCATGTTCCCCAGAAATAAGACCTAGCTGGACAATCAGCTCTAATGCGTCTTTTGGAGCAAAAATTAGTATAAGATCCAGTCTTATTTTACTGTAAAACCCTGTATAATACAATTAATATAATATAGTGTAATATAACATAATATAACATAACATAACATAACATAACATAACATAATATAATATAATAATATAATACTGGGTCTTATATTAATTTTTGCTCCAAAAGACGCATTAGAGTTGATCGTCCGGGTAGGTCTTATTTTCAGAGAAACACAGTAGTTTGTTTTTACTGAATCTGCTACACTTTTCCTATGAAGGAAATAAACTATACATGAGAAGCCTGATGGAATATAAGCCCTATTTTTAAAAACGAGCCTTAAATAAATATTAAATAAGAGCCTTAAGGGGGCGGGGGAAAGATTACCAGAAGTCCAAGTGTAACAAATCTCCATTGTCTGATGGCAGCGAATGCAGTATGGCTGCTCACTGGGTCATATGCATTAACTGACTTTGAAATCAAATCGAAAGGTCACGCCATGGCTCAATATGGCTGTAATAATTGCTACATTTTAGATATTGAACCAACTTTTAATGTCAGAGATAATTTTTAATTCACATGTTTAGATTTTGCCCTTTTATCTCATACAAGCTAAATAATGTGTGGGAATGTGTTAGTACAGTCTACATAAGCAATGACTTTGTAGCGAGGCTACAGAAATGTGTGTTGTCATGTCAACACCCTACAAAATTATAAAGAAATAACTACCGGAGTATGCACATATACTTAGAGAAAGCATCTAGTGGGAAAGAACACTTGCAACTTTTCTATTATAATTTCAATATAAAATATTAAGCATTTGCCACCAAATCCATGTGCCAACATTGTCTGATGGCAGAAACCATGACTATTTTTTTTAAGGTACATAACATTAAGCGAGTGCCAGACGATCCCACCCGGCTCTTATGTTGATCTCTTCATATGTACATTTTTTGCTACATCCTATTGTATTATGACTCTTCTCTTTAAAACATGCAATTCCCACTAGCAACAAACGTTAGCTGAAAATCAAAGATAGGCTTGAAAAGAGCATTCATATTTTATCAAGTTATTGAAACAAACCTGAAAGAAAAATTGCGTATCTCAGTTTTCTGGATGTATTTGACATCTGATATAGTAAGAAAATCAGATTGACTACTCTGTAACACTGCACATGAGATACTTTTTTTGATAAACAAATATTCTACTGGGTTGATCTCTAATCTTTTTTGTTGTTGTTTGTGTTTTTTCGGTTTTTGTTATTATAATTTTTGAAAGATTAAACTTTTTTCCACTCTTCAAAGATGTTTTCAAGCATAGTAGTTTGAAAATTACACTAGTTATATAACATTTGAAATCTTTTCATCCACATTTATGAGTATCATTCTCTCCTTATTATGCTAGTCATTTCCATCTACTTTATAATTATTTATTGAGAACCTACTATACACCAGGCATGATCCTAGATTCTGGAAATACAACTACCATGTTTCCCCTAAAATAAGACCAGGTCTTATAATAATTTTTGTTCCAAAAGATGCGTTAGGGATTATTGCCAGAAGATGTCATCCTGAAAAATCATGCCAGGGCTTATTTTCCGATTCGGTCTTATTTTCGGGGAAACACAGTATGAACAAAATAGAAAATTCACAGTTTATATTCTAATAAAGGAAGACTGATAATGATTGAAACAACAAATAGAAAAACATACCATACAATCATGTGTTATCCAGGAAATTTAAAAAAATAAAATAAAAGGTGATATGTTAAAAAAAAATAGCTTAGTGGCACCTATAGAGTGAATTGTCAGAGATTATCACTCTGAGGAAGTATGACAAACATCCTTGGTTCCTAATCTAAGTATTCCCCTGACATTTCTTTCCTGGAAAAGTATTGATTGCATTCATCTGTTCACTCTTGGATATAATGCATGGAAGGCATGATAACCTTGAAAAGAAAGTGAAGAGAATGAGCAGAGAAACCACACCAGTGCCTGACACACCTGGACTTCATTAAGTGGCACTGTAATAGTCCTTTCAGAATCCATGTAAGTGAAATAATTAAACTCAGTATAAACTGACTCTTAGGTGCACCTTTCACTTATTGCACTGCAAACATTTTAACAGATACAAAAGTAGCATTTAAGTTGAGGCACTAATGACAAAGAAGAGCCAAGCTATAACTAAGTTAGAAAAAGTATATTCCAGACGGTGAAAATGGCTGGTCCAAAGAAATATACGGCTGGAATGAGTCTTCTGAAAAAGAACACAAGGTGTCTAGGGCTTGATGGGAAGGATGAGTGCAAACGAAGAGGCTCTTAGAGATAGAGCAGGATCTCATTGTCCTGGGCTTTGTTAGTCAGGATGAGGCATTTGACTTTACTCTAAAAGTACGGGAGCCATGAAAGTGTTCTAATCTAGGGAGTGACATCCCTTAGATTCATGTTTGAAAGAAATCACACTGGTTCTTCGTGTGGAGAATGGAGAACCAAAAGTGAAAACAGGGTGACCCATTGATAAGAGAATCGCAGAAGTCTTGGTAATAGATAAGGGTGCTGTGGATTTGATCAGCAGTGGAGAAAAACAGAAGTGAATAGATTTTATATACATGTTGCTGGGTCTGTCAGACCTAATAATGGATTGGATGTATGGCTGAAAGAAAGAGAATAAATAATAAATGATGAGTCTTTAGTTCTTTGGTTGGCCTTTTAACTAAAATGGGCTCAAATGGTTAGATAAGAAGAGTAGATAAATGTTGCACATTAAATACATATCTAGCATGAAAGCAATTAAACCTCTCGTGATAGAATTCAAATATTCTGCTCATATAAAATATCATTAAATATCTACTATAAATTAGAATTCGTATCACTGATTAGGGATTAAAAATATGGATGAGATACAGCCCCTAGAAGGTCCTCCTTAACTTGAGAGATGGTTACGGGTAACTAGCGTGAAGTGTAATAAAGGTTCTAAAGAAGTATGTGGAAGATCCTCTAGGTACCCAACATAGTAAAAGCATAATTGTAGGTATCTTTTGCTCAGCAACTAGTGTGGAAACTTCTTTAAAGTAGGACGTGTTCCTTTTACTTCTTCGTTGCCTCCTTAATACCAAGAGAAGTGCAAGGTACACGATAGTCCAAACTACTCACGGAAGTTTAGAAGTACAGATCTGTATAATAAACTGACATGTAGTTTCCAGTAGAGGCATAAAGGTAAATTCTGAATAAAAACGTCTCTGTAAAAGTTTCTTTGTTCTTCTGCAAAGACCAACATAAACATCTGGAGAAGAGTGGCCTCTTCTTCACAATACAGTAGGTGTTGGACATAATTCCTCCATCTATAAAACACGGTGTCTAATGGTCAAAGACTATTAAGTAAAAAGGTATGCATTTTAGGTATATGGGTAAAATAAGGCTATGTTGGCTTTTACCCATCTACTTATAACATATTTTTTTTCCTTAAAAGAGTTCTATATTCTATTAATAGTTTAACTCTTTGTTTAATACAGGTTAAAGGTAAAGCTGTCCATGACAGTGTCTGTAATTCCGACTGAGATCAGAATCACCAGTGCAGCTGTGCTTCCAAACAAGAAGGGAGCCAAGTATATGCAAATGCCCTCGGTGTGCTGAGGGAGGATTGCAAGTGACATGGTCCTCTGTCCAACTGGCAACTGCCCTGTTGGTGGTTTCGTGGATTTTTTTTTTCCCTTTGCTGGAAGGAAAGACAAGAGTATCCTCATTTGTTTAACAAGAATATTTTTGTTTTGTGTATGTGTGTGTGTGTTTCTATGTATGGCTGGGTCACTGGTTACTGATTTTAGTAGGAGAAAGACCTAACATTAATCAGCCATGCACTCACGATGGCAGTCAGTGGAAATCATTCCAGTTGGCTGCAGGGGACACAAAGATAACGTGTCCATCCAAAAAAAGAAATTAAATATTGCACAACAAAAATCCAACATTGCAGTATGATGATCTGAAGAAACTGACCTTCCTAAATTGCACACAAATGTTTTAGTTCTAAACCCAAAATGTAGAGTAACATAATCCTAGATTAAATTACGTTTCTTGATCTTTCAAAATCCAGGTTTGTTACTTTGCTAAGATGAAATTTGTTGTGACCTTAAATTTATGGCTACATTGTTCTCTGTATGCCTTTCTTTCTTTTGTCTTAACATTGAAACTCACCCCTTCATGCTTTACAATAAAAGACATTTACAAAACAAGCACTCTTTGCAGGACTTTTAGACAAGCTCCAATGCCTGAAGCACTGAACTCCATTTGGTAGATACATAATGGGATATTTTAATTTCTAACCTGAAGCAGCTCACCCCAAGATTTAAAATGCCATGAGGATCAATCTATTGTTGAAATGTGCTTTTTGGACAGACCCATTTAAAAATAACCCCGACAAATAAATACAAAGATTTTTGGTTTTTTGGGAGAGTCATCAATCATGATAAAATAAAGTGCTATCTGTCCATTTAATTTAACTCTGGTTGAGAATCAGTATTAAGCAAACTCCTGTCATATATATATATATATATATATATATATATATATATATATATATATATATATATATGAATTCTATCCCTACTTAAATATAACATTCTTCTCAAATTCACATAGTTTCCTTCATAGAATAACATGAATGCAACCAAATAAATATGTTCTGAGATGCTGTCATGAAAAACAAATTAGGTAGGAACAAAATAAGTATCAAAACTGTATATAAAATGTCATACACGAATCCTGAGTTAGTTATATGTCACTGGATTGGGGGTAAGTCTTGGTTCTGCACTTACTTGATGCAGTAACTTCAGCAAGTCAAGTTTCCTCTAAGATTTAGTTTTCTCACTTTTCTTTCATCTCTCTTCCCCTTCCTTCCCTAACTTCCTCCATCACTCCCTATACATTCTGTGTAGATAGGTCAACAATGACATAGATGGCACATCTTATGATGAGAAGTGCTATGGAGGGAAAACATAGCAGGGAAAGCGAGTTGACAGTGGTGGGAGGAGTCCTTGCTATCTTACACAGGGTGATCAAGGAGATCTTTCCTTAGTAAAAGGTAATAATTAAGGAGACCTGAGGAGACAAGGAGGGAGCCTTATTAGGCTATCTGGCAAACAACCATTGCAAGAAGAGGAAATAGTACGAAAATCTTTGAAGTTAGAGGACAGTAGATGTGTTCAACAAAAAGAAAGCAAGTGAAGGAAGCTAGAGCTGAGTGAGCTGGGTTAATTACGAGTATTAACGAACATGTCAAAATTAAAGGGGTGTATAATCTCGTGTGGTGTGAAATCATACACAGTAAGTCGGTTGCTGCGATGACTTGAGGCTATCCAACTCGGAGTTAAAATCCATGGGAAGCTTTGGCAAAGAGGGGAGACGTGTTTTTTCTGTGGCTCCTTCTGGTCTCTACACTTGGGACGCCCTCTACAGGAGCAGGACCAAACAACACGAAGAGTGATGACGGCCTAAGGCTGCAGTAGGGAAGGAGGGGAGAAGGGGTCAGATTATGGTATTGTTTTGAAAGTATTTCTTTTTAATTAATAAGGCTTTATGTTTGCAGCAACTTTATACTTAAAAAGATGGAGCAGAACATAAAAATACTGCAGACTACTACTCCTTAGAGCTTAACTTCTGCAACTTTATGGACTGAATAGCAAGAAACTCCAGCACCGTTTCCATATAAAAATCAGATACATCTGTCATCATAGGTGACACGGGATCCAGTGCTGTGCACACAGCTGCTATCTCAATGGCTTGTTACTGACTCCAAATCTGACTCAAGAGGCTAGCCTACTCACGGAATAGTAGCTCTAAGAGAGTCTGGGATATGAAATATTTCAGTTACCGTCCTCCAGAGCAGTGGATTGGATGTTGAGCAAGTCCTTCTCTGCTTCCCACCATAAGGAAGAAAGAAGGTATGGCTTCAAACACAGACTTTTAAAGTAAGCGCCATGAGATTAATGACTGAAATAAGGTGGACTCAGAAATTCAAATTGATTACTTTAAGTGTATTTTCTTATGTATATGCGCTGAAGTTTCCTAGGCTGTGGGTACAAAAATGTATCCATGTATTTATTTGGTAGATACATAATGGGATGATACATAGTGGTATTTATTACATTGGAAGTTTTCAGTTTCTATGCACTCACCAACTCATGCAAAAGCCCTTCCTTTTGTAACACTTTCAGAGTAAAAACACAAAATAGCTTCTGCTACTAATTGCTCCCATATTCCACAACCTTCCCTTCTTCCACTAAGTTCCCCCTTCTGCAAAATACAGATTCCGGCACACCAACTGTGGGAGCACTTGATATTCCTTTGTCCCACGAACATGGCAGCCTCTTTCCAAGTGGGGAGATGAGCTCTGTCCCACGTGCTTTACACTCCAATTTGGTCAGTCTTAACCACATCATTTCTGGAACCACTAAAATCTTACAGAGATTACTGAAACAACTCTTCAGGTCAGTGTATTTCTTCTCAGGAAACACAGTTATCTATGTTAGGAGGGACAAAAATAGAATTCCCCAACCCATTCTGAGAAGAGTGATGCTCCAGCTCAGTTAGTGAATTCAGCTTATTCTACTTAAAACTTCCTACCTTACAAAGAATTCCCTCCAGGGACACCTCAAACTCCTCCTTCAAGCTGGCATAATCTGACCCTCCTGCTGTCCCACCCCTCCACCAGCCATGGCAACATATGCCTAAATCATAAATATATGAGGTTGAACAATGAAGTTCCTAGAAAAAGTGCTACATACCTCATTGCTGCATATCACTAGGGTCACCTTCGAAGTACTCCCCTCGGGAAGCTATGCACCAACACCAGCGCCTAGTCCACCCTTCAAAGCAATTTTGGAACTCTTTTTCTGGAATGGCCATCAGAGCTATTGTCATATTACCCTTGATGTCCTGAATGTCATCAAAATGTCTTCCTTTCAATATTTCCTTTATCTTTGGGTAAAGAAAGAAGTCATTGGGGACCAGATCAGGTGAGGAGGGAGGTTGTTCCAATACAGTTATTTGTTTACTGGCTAAAAACTCCCTCACAGACAGTGCCGTGTGAGCTGATGCATTGTCGTGATGCAAGAGCCATGAATTGTTGGTGAAAAGTTCAGGTCGTCTAACTTTTTTACACAGCCATTTTAGCATTTCCAAATAATAAGCTTGGATAACTATTTGCCCAGTTCGTACAAATTCATTATGAATAATCCCTCTGATATTAAGAAAAGTTTAGCAACATCGTTGCAACAAGTTCACGAACTTAATTGTCAGGCCTCTTAGATACAGATGAAATTATACCAGTTGACTCCTCAGACCTCAGGTAAATACATCCATTGGAAGAAGAGGATTACCAGCTGTGTTCTAATCTGGATTCTGACTCAGTTGTTTTCCAGTTGTTCCAAATTGTAATATGGCCACATTATATCAAGTTTTCTGCCCTATACATGAATACACCACTATATGTTAAACATTTGATAATAATAATTTCAATAATCAATTAGTATTTATTGAACATCTCATATATATCCAGCACATACTCCTATCATTTCCATTTAAAACTCTCTCTCTAACTGCTTTGAATTGCATCCTTTTTGTCACCATATCTTTTTCCCTGGTTCATTTCCTTTTTGAGACTACTCTAATTACAAACTACCTAATACCAACAATACATATTGATCACTTCTTATGTGCCAAGTACTGGTCAGGTTTTACCAATAATTTGGTAACTTTATAATGCAGGGAGGAGGAGAAGAGAATTGTTAAAATTTGATGGTAAACCTGGGTGGGATGGAAAGGAATTAGCACCTTGTTCAGTTATAGGGGTCAGGGGAAGAGGAATAAATTGGTCTCCCTATCTACTCAGTGAATAGATATTTGAAAGTTATACTCAAAGGCCTGCATTATATTGGTTTTTAAAATAAATGACGAGCCTGTAGTTACAAACACACAAAGGTGGCTTCACTTACTTCCTCAGAGTTCTCCAAAATAATTTATTCTTTCTTTACTTCCTTTCTGTATTATTTTCTGTGATTGGCTAATTTGGGCCTCACCTTGTTGAAGGTCTATAAAGTTGTCAGTAACAATAGTGGCTGTTATCATGAGTTGTTCATCAGAAAGAAAGCTGAGGATTTATTTTTAGCCTTTTTGTTGTTGTTGTTTTAAATACTTCTAAAGGTTTTGATTTGGTAGGTCTAGGGTCCACTTATTAATCTATTTCTAAAGTTTCCATAGGCATGCACCCTCCCTCCCAGTGATGTCCATTGGTTTCCAACAAATTGAGGGGAAAAAAATAAAAGCACCCAGGGTTTTCTCAACGTACATAGTTTATGTACATTTTCTTAACATATTAAAAAACAAAACAAATACCAGATACACCCCATGACTTTTACTAAACTGAGAAGAGGAAACATTTCACAAATATTTTCTCAAACACATATTTAATTCCTAGTTAATTACTGTTTTACAGTAAGAGGTATCTTGGCATCCCTATTCTTTACTTTTTAAGTAAACATTGCGACACTTGAGTTTTGTAATGTCCTTCATTGCAGCTGTCCTTGAAGTCCACAGGAAAAGCCAAATGAAGTAATCCATCTTAAGATGGGCGCTGTTTTCAAAAACAAGCCATCTGCCTAGAACAGGAGAAAGTCCAAGAGTTTCCTGACCTCTTTGTCTTTAGCTGTTTATTAATTATAGTTGAAATGTTCTCTTTGGGTATTTGAGATACCCCAGAAGTGAGTTTTTCTACCAGCACTATGTTGACAACGACTCTAGATAACAATTTTACAAATATTGAATGATTAAAGTTTTGCCTTTTCCACAATGTCATATAGTTGGTATCATACAGTATGTACCCTTTTTCAGATTACCGTCTTTCACACATATCAATATATATTTTAGGACTTTCCATGTCATTTCATGGTTCAAGAACTCATTTCTTTTTATTGGGGAAAAATATCACATTTTATAGATATACCTAACATTGTTTATCCATTCACTTATTGAGAGACATATTTATTGCTTCTAATTTTTGGCAATCATGAAAAAAGCTACTATAAACATTTGTGCGCAGGTTTCTGCATAAACACAAATGGCTGAATTCCACCAAAGTAAATATACAGATAGCACATAAGGGTATGGAAAGGTGCTCCACCTGATATGTCATCAAGAAATTGCAAATTAAAACAACAATATGACACCATCACATAGCTACTAGAATGGCTAAAATCCAAAACACCGTCAACACCAAATGCTGGTGAGGATGTAGAACAACACAAACTCTCATCCATTGCTGGTGGAAATGCAAAGTGATACAGCCACTTTAGAAGACAGTTTGGCAGTTTCTGACAAAACTAAACCTTCTCTACCATATGATCCAGCAATTGTGTTCCTTGGTATTTATTCATGTGAGTTGAAACTTAGGTCCACACAAAATCCTGCACACAGATGTTCATAGAAGCTTGATTCATAATTGCCCAAATTTAGAAGCAAACGAGTTGTCCTTCAGTAGGTGAATGGGTACATAAACTGTAGTGCATCCAGACAATGGAACTTATTCAGCACTAAAAGGAAATGACCCACCAAGCCATGAAAAGACACAGAGGAAGCTTAAATGCATATTACTCGGTGAAATAAGCCAGATGGAAAAAGCTACATACTGTATGATTCTAACTTTATGACATTTTGGAAAAGTAAAAACTGTGGAGACAGTAAAAAGATCTGTGGTTGTCAGAAGGAGGGGGTAGGAGAAGGATGAATAGGCAGAACACAGGATTTTTAGGGCAGTCAAAACACTGTTATCACACTGATAGATATATGCCATTATACTTTTGTCAAAACCCAAAGGATTATAACCCCAAGAATAAATCCTTTTGTAAACTATGAACTTTGGGTGATTATGATATGTCAATGTGGGTTCATCAATTCTAACAAATGTACCCCTCTGGTAGGGGACGTTGATAAGGGGGGAGGCTCTGCCTGTGTGGGGGGCGTAGAATATATGGGAAATCTCTGTCCCTTCTTAATTTTACTGTGAACATAAAATAAAACCTTTAAAGAGAAGAAGAGGTAAGATACGAGATGGGAATCATTGCAAAATGGAAGATTCTGGAACACAGTTGGATAATTGTGTCACCAAAGAGTTACAAGCAGAGAACAAGTTGTAATGAGCTATAAATGCACCAACCAGAAAGTGACAATAAGGATATCTGGCAATCTGAAACTAAGTCTAGGAAAAAAGAGAAGAATGCATTATATCCTGAGAAAATGAATCACAAGCCCTTACTCATACAATTGATTCAAACTATCAGTGTGGTACAAAAAAAAACCCCAAAAAATCCTTAGGGAGAAATTGTAATCTACAATGGTCTCAGGTTGGTAGGACCCATTGTGACTGGCAGAAGCAAACTCCTACCTTCTTGGAAGAATTCAAAGCTAATCTAGGCCAGCAGTGTTTATCAAATGGGTGGGTTTGTATAAGGCAATTTTCAAGATGTTAAAATGTTAAAAAGATTAGCTCTCAGAATTCTGAAATTTATATCTGTTACACCACATTCTTTGCTATTTCAAGAGAGTCGCTTTATTATTTCTTAGATTAATATGCTAATATATCAGAAGTATGTGTTTATTTTTTCTGATAATAATCTTTAATGAATATTTCTCTGTCTTCATTTCCATGTAGCAGTTAAGATGTTTTCCATTCTATGTGTCTTGAAACTCATTTTCTTCTTTGGCTTTTCAAACGCTTCTCTACTGTGGATGTCCTATTTGCCTGATTACTTCAGAGTTTCTTTTAGAAATTCCTTCTCTATCAGCTGGTCTTTAAGTATTGTTGTTCCTTAGAGTTCTAGCCTTAGCCATTTTCACTTCCATTCCACATTATGTAAGCTCATTACTTCAAATGTTTATGGAAATCAAATGTCTATGTCCAGCCAAGACCTTTCTTCAAGTTTTCTTTTAAACCAACAAACTGAATATTTCAGTGTAACTTAAAATTCAAGCATTTTTTAAACAACTTTCATTTTTTTCATTTCAAGGTGATCTCTTCTGAATGTCTCATCTTTGTCACCTTTTTCAACTTTGAACTGAAGGGATTAAATTAGAAACCTATTAGACATTTTTATTCTTCCTCTCTTTTGCCTCTTCTACAATTAATTTACTAAGGGTCTTAATATTCTTCAATTTTTTTTCTCATATGTGTGCCAGTTTTCCCATTCCCACATCCTGTGACATCATCACTTATTCCCAAACTATTGCAATTACTTCACAGTTTTTCCTGCCTCCAGTTTTAGACCCTTACATACATAATCCTAATACATATTGCTGTATTAGTGCCCTACAGATGCCAAGACAAAGTGTCACAAATTGCATGGCTTGAACAACAGAAATTAGTATTGTCTCACAGTTCTGGAGGCTGGAAGTACAAAATCCAGGTGCCAGCAGTGTTGCTTCCTTCTGAGGGTTGAAAGGCCGAATCTGTTCCCTGTCTCTCTCCTAGTTTCTGGGAGACTCAAGCTTTCTTGGTTTGTAAATGGTGTTTTCTCTGTATCTTCACATCATTTTCCCTGTCGTATGTGTCTGTTTCTGTCTAAATTTCCCCTTTTTATAAGGACACCAGTCATATTGGGTTAGGGTTTACCCTAATGACTTCATCTTAACTTGATCATCTACAAAGATTCTATTTCCAAATCAGATCCCATTTATAGATACTGGAGATGAGGACTTCAACATTTATTGGGGGGATAGGGGGTACGCATTCATTCCATAACAGCTAACAAAAGGTATCATTATAAAAGAGGTAAGAGCATATCTGTCCTTTTCTTGGTTCCTCATGACTGTTTAATCAAGTTCCCTTTCTTAGGATGGAATTAAGGCTGTTTCTGTTCTACTCCCAATCTATCTTTCTCATCTTCTGTTAATGCCTCTCAATAATCCTTTGCTCTAGCCAGCATATGCCTGATGCTTTGATTCTTCCGGACTTGGCTGAAATCACACTATTTACCTGAAATATTGGCCCCTGCCTGTTGAAACTTAATTTTCAAAACCCAAAGTCAAATGATGTATTCTCTAAAGAGCCTCACTTGATTCTCTGAGTCTCAATGAATCATCTGCTATCCCATTTTCCCATGGTATCTATTTAAACCTCAAAAGTTTCCAGAATATTTTATTTGTTTAATTGATCTATGTTTAAAAGTAAATACATCTGAGCCTCCTCAAACTTTCAAACCTGATAGAATTGCAGTGCCATTCATGGAAATGGGAAAGCTAGATAGAGCAAACTCTTTGTCAAAATTATGTATTTGATTGATGTAGGATACCTGTTGGATATATCATGCAGAATTCACATCATCTCTGTAAATAGGAGAGTTAAATTTCTTACATAAAATTCTTCCAGGGGAGAATACATAGAGAGTGGCCAGAGACTACTCAGCTTTATGAAACTACATTTACATGTTGGAAGGAGAAATAATAACCAGAACTAGATGAAGTGTAGAAATAAAACGTCAAAAGGAAGATAGAATGTATCTGGTACAGGGTATGTATTTAATCATTGTTGATTCACATCTTAGTTGTGGACTGTGGAATGTGGATACCACAAAATTGGAAATAGCCTTTTGTAGAGATAGCTAGATAAGTCCTTTCATAGGAAATGTTCTGACAGGTTTTAGTAAAACACATGTACAGATTTTTCTTTTCACTAAGGAAAGTTGTATTTCCAACTATCTTCCTTAGAAACCAAAGTACCAACAAGGAGAGTGCATTCTCCTCATAATCTTGGCCTATTTTTCCATTTTATATTCTCCATTCCTATGTTAAATCATAACATTTAGCTGAGATTTAGTGTTCACACTTAAGATGAAAACCTAAAGTGCATATTTAATGGGAATGAAATTCTTAAATCATACTACTTTATGATGCCTGATTTAAGAGTTTCATTCCAATTAAGTATACGTATAAAGCTATAATTATTGCCAGTCTGTCTTTCTATTTATACTTTTACCTCCACCCCCCCCCAAAAGACTAATGAGTTTATTGGATAATTTTGGGAAATGAAACCTAAATCTTAAAGCTTCTTTATTTCATTTGAAATTCTAAATGCAATGGTTCACCTTCGACATTTGGTTACATAATGGATAACACAGCTAATCCCTCTTTCCCTGATGATAATTCAGGCCTTTATTTAAAAGGCATCATAATTTAAGTGCTATAAATTTAACCAGTAGATGACAAAAACTTTTCCCCCTAGGATTATGGCAAGGCAGCTTGAGAGTAACTGCTGAGTTTCTATCACCATCTGCCAAGAGCAGAGGGGCAGTCCTCTATGGATCTCTTCTTAATGGGACAGTGAGGATGGTATGGACATCTCTGGCTAATTTGGGACCTAAGACATCTCTTAAGAATCTTTGCTTCCTTTTAGAAAGTGTTACTTTTAAGACACTTACATATGAAAGGAGAAAAAAATGCAAGTGAAACCACAGCTGCAATCTCTTGAACGATACCTACGAACAATTGGAATTAACCTAAAATCACCCCATTCTTGTGCAAGGAGGGGTTGCCACTCAATCCCAGTGGGAATGTGCTGAACACAGCAAGTGAGGCTTTATATGTCGCCATACTATAAAGTACAATGTGGTCTTGTTGGCTGTTCCCAATGACCTGTAAAAGTGGAATTCTCATTTGCTTCTTTTGGGGATTGTGGTCAGCATTTTTACTTTGAAATATGTCAACTTCTCCACTATGCATAGGATCTCAGGTTTCATTGTATTTTAGAAAGGAAATGTTCAAAATCCCAGAGAGGTATACCATTTGCAATTGTTTCTCAGAAATAATACTTTGCAATTTCTATAAATATATATTTTACAAAAAACTTCTACCTATAAATATACAACTTTTACTTTTTTCTTACTCATATGTTGCAGGATATTTATAACTTGAGAGGCATAAAAATAAAAAAAGGTTGGTGCTCTGTGGTTTTGGAGTCTTGATTTTCATTCCTTTTACAAGTGATATATCTCAAGCATAAAAACAAAAAAAGTTGAAAATTAAATGTTGAGAAAACATATAATGTAGACACTAATCAATTCTGTTTATACTAATACCAGACACAATTGACTCTAAGAAAATTAAGCATTATTAGAAGTAATATAGGTCATTTAAAAATAACAAGTGTTCACTTACCATAAATATATAGCAAGTCTAAATTTGTAGATCCTATAATTAATTATCAGAACTTAAAAGAGAAGTAAAAATATCCCAAAACAACATAGGCACACAACTCTCAAGGTATTGGATAAAACATGATGATGAAATATCTGTAAGCTATAGAAAACTGGACAAAATGATTAAGAAACATGATCCAATTGGAAAAAACAGGACGACTCAATAATCTAAGAATACAGACTTTTCTCAAATTCATGTGGTCCATTACCAAAGTTTACCATATACCACGTCATAATACTATCCTCAACAAATCTCAAAGGATTGAAAGTAAGTACTCCTTCACCATATATTTGATCCCATTTTCCCTCTTCTACCATCACCCCCACCCCACTTTACCCTCTGGTAATCACTAAACTGTTGTATGTGTCTATGAGATTTTGTTTCTTTGGTTGTTTGTCTTGTTCTTTTGTTGCTTTCAGTTTTATATATCACTTATAAGAGCAGTCAACTGACCCTGAGTAGAGAACACACAACGCAATATATAGATGTTGTATTAATAGAAATGTACACTTGAAACCTATATAATTTTACTAAACAATGTAACCCCAATAAATTTAATAAAAAAGAAAAAGAAAAAAAGCCAAATAAATAATCAAGGTATCTAAAAACTCACCAAATATTTAGAAATGAAACAATGCACTTCTAAGTATCCCATGGATTAAAAAAGAAAATACAATTGAAATTAGTATTTTAACTGAATGATAATTAAAGTATGATATATCAAAATTTACAAGATGCAGCTTAAAAGGAAATGTTTAGCCTTAAATGTATATTGTAGAAATGAGTGAAGACTAAATAAACAATCTGAGTATCCAACTTAAAAACTTACAAAAAGAAAAGCAAATGGAAGCAAAGGAAACTAGGAGCAAATGGATAATAAAGTTAGAGCAGAAATTAATGAAATAAAAAAAACCATCAAATTGGAATAGAGAAAATAAACTAAGCTAAAAGTTGTTTTCAAAAAAACCTAATAAATTTTGTACAGGTCTAGCAAGTCTGAGGAAAATGGAAAGTAAAATATCAATTTTAGGAATAAAAAGTGTGAAAGTATCACTATAGATCCTTCAGACATTAAAAAGATAATGAAAAGTACAAAAAACATGCAAAAAATTAAGACGTGAGATGAAACTGTGACATTACAGGAAGAACATAATGTAACAAAAATGACCCAAAACATTTGAGAAAAGCTAAATAATCTTATATCTATTAAATAAAGTAAATCCAAATTAGGAGCTTCCCAACAAGGATATCTTCATATCAGGTGGCTTTACCGGTGATTTCATTAAAATACATGAAAAAATGAAACAAGTCTTACATACATTGCTCCAGGGGAATCTAAAATGGAGAAAACTTTCCAACTTATTATTGGAGGCCATCCTAACTTTGATACAAACACCAAACAAAAAAATATTGCAAGATAATGAAAAGTAAAATCCTATTGAGAACAGAAGTGCATATTTCCCTAAACAAATTACTGACAATTAAAATCCTGGATTGTATAATACAGAAATATATTGTGACCAAGTTGTGTTTATTTTAGGTATGTATTGAGGTTTAGTATATCAAAATTAACCTATGTAATTCACAATAATGACAGAATAAAGGAGAAAAATCATATAATCTCCTAAGCATTTCATAAAATAAACATCCTTTATTTATAAACATACCAGGTTTGACAATTAAGTTCACAAATTGTTGCAATGATATTGCTAACCTTTTTTTGATATCAGAGGGATTATTAATTATCAATTTGTACCAACTGGACAAACAGTTAACCAAGTTTAATATTTGGAAGTGCTGAAAAGGCTGTATGAAAAAGTCAAACGACCTGAACTTTTCACCAATTCATGGTTCTTGCATCACAACAATACACAAGCTCACATGGCATTGTTTGTGAGGCAGGTTTTAGCCAGTAAACAAATAACTGTATCAGAACACTCTCCCTACTCACTTGATCTGGCTCCCCAATGACTTCTCTCTTTACCCAAAGATAAAGGAAATATTGAAAGGAAGACATTTTGATGACATTCAGGACATCAAGGATAATATGGCAATAGTTTGATGGCCATTCCAGAAAAAGTTCCGAAATTGCTTTGAATGGTGGACTAGGTGCTGGCATTGGTGCATAGCTTCCCAAGTGGAGTACTTTGAAGGTGACCATAGTGATATTCAGCAAAGAGGTATGTAGCACTTTTTCTAGCATAAGACCTCATATATAGAAAATTAACGATAGAGGAAAACTTCTCTAATCCTATATACAGGGTATCTACAAAAAGAAATTTACATCACACATCACATTTCATGGTAAAATAAGGGTAAAACATCGAAAACCTTTTCCTCAAGGAGAAAAGGATATCAACTATGATCATTTCTACTGAACATTGAACTACAAGTCGTAACTTAGGCAATAAGATGATAGAAAGAAATAAAGGTATAATGATTGCAAAGTAAGAAATAAAACTTTCTCTTTTATATAGACAACACAGAAAGTATAAAAGTTTCTAGAGATTAGTATTAAAAATCAGTGAGTTCAGCAAAATTATGGAACACAAAGTTGATATGTGAAAAATACTTTCTATTACTGGCATTTAATTTTGTAAATATCAATTGCAATGGCATTCACCAAAATAAAATAGTTATGAATAAATCTAAGGTAATTTGTGAAAGACTACCACACAGAGAACTGTGTACAACTTCTCTTGTTTTTTTTTGTTTGTTTTTTGTTTGTTTGTTTTTATTTTGGATCTGCATGTTGGCTTCTCTCAATCTTCAACTCTACTGTTTAGAAATCAGAAAATATCTGAGTGACTCACTTCAACTTGTTTCTCCAATACCTAAGATAGATTTTTGTTTGTTGGTTTTGAGTATTTTACCCAGTTTTTCTAACTGTACTCTGAGAAAGAAACGATCTACTGAAAGGTGAATTGTCACTGTGGGAAGAAGTCAAAAGTTTTTCAAAAACCTCTTTGAAACAACAGAGATATCTTTCCTTTCTGTATATTCATCATAAAAAGTTAACTAATGCCTGATATGAGAACATCTATTAAAGTACTTTGTATTTACTTTTAAAATAAAGAAAGCTAATTGTGTAGTTGACAAATTTTTATTGATTAAAGGTTAATAAATTATCAATGAAATGTTTCTCATATTCATGCACCTATCTGAATACTACAAACACTGGTTTTTATACAAATACTCTTCACTCTTGAAATTTCATATCATAACACCTGAAAATACACAAAATGTTAAATTTAAAACCCAATGCTTACATTTTGAACTAAAAGATAATTTGCTACTTTTTCCATTACTTTTTACTGCTCTAAATATTTTAAGGCTTAGCGGTTACTTATATAACATAGTAATCGAATCTAAATCTGTAGCTTCTAGATTCTGACTGCTTAGATCTAAATCCTGGCTCCATCACTTATTTAAGTTACTTAAAATCCTGATCTTAATGGTGAAAGGTCATTAAGACTAATACCTACATCATATGATTGGGGTGGGGCTTAACCGAGATAATACATATAATGTATTGACAACACTGCCAGGTACAAGTAACACTTGGTGAGCCAATTTAAACCCTTATTATCTTTGTGTTTTAGACAGAGCTTCCGATATTTTTATTCTCATTACCAAAATATAAAATTATACAATAGCATTCTTTTTAAAAGTGGAAAATATGCTCGGATATTTGAATGGTACCTGACCCCAAAGTTCCCCAATTCATAGATTCTTGTACTTTTAACCATCCATGTCTGCTTTCTAAATTTAATGAACAAATTCGGGATTTTGCAACAAAAAGCATAAGTTCCAAACAATGAGGATGTTAATATATTAGCTCTTGGGATGCCAGTGTAAATGATTTTCTTTCAATCATAAAAATGTCCTTGCTTTTACTTTCCCTTCCTTTTATTCCACTCATACGTATGGAGTATTGTTTTTGGCACTGAGAATACAGACATAAAGACTAATTCCTGTTGTCAAGGAACCTACAGACTAAAGGGGAGGCAAAAGTTAAAATAGTGGAGTACTATTTGTGTGATGATAAGGAGATGTAGAGAGGAATGTGAAATGATTGTGGTGTTTTCTGCAATGATTATTTTATGTCACAGGTATTTTTATTCCAGTTTGATCTTAGTAATATAAAAATATTTTTTAAGTAGAGAGAAAGAGAAACAAGCTACATCCAAGTAGAATAACAATAGAATTTTCTATTGCTTGTCTTCAAAAGGAAATGATTAAGACATAGTCATTTTTTAGGCAAAGAGAATGATATGCCCTGCCAAAGAAATGCCCTGCATTCTAATAAACAAATTGATAATACCACACCTTTTAATTTATGTTTAGTAAAGCAGTTTTTAGGGGTTCCTTCCAAAATCTTACTAGTGATTTAGTAAAAGCACTTGCCAGTAATCATTATTTCAAGCAGTATTAAACTCTGACTAGTAAGTAAGATGATTTAATGGATATGCTTAGAATCCATCGTGCTCATTTGGAGTACACTTGTGTAAACAGAAAATCTGTGGGTATAATTTGCCACAGTCCTGCCCTGAAGGGTGAAGATGTGAAAACAAA
The DNA here is from genome assembly GCF_004115265.2 of Rhinolophus ferrumequinum. Taxonomy (NCBI): domain Eukaryota; kingdom Metazoa; phylum Chordata; class Mammalia; order Chiroptera; family Rhinolophidae; genus Rhinolophus; species Rhinolophus ferrumequinum. The sequence goes on from NC_046309.1 coordinate 19,768,105, forward strand.
AGTTGAAAATGTGTGTCCTGAGGGTCACCATCACCTACGCCTCGGCTTTCCCATCAGGTCTCCACTCCTAGGTTCCTAGGCTTGACCTTAACATCTCCAGTGTTTAGTTTTAGAGGCTAAAAGAGGATTGGGAGTAAGAATGATAAGAAAATATATTCAGACTGAATGCTGAGTAAATCAGGAAGAATCCTTGGAAGGTCTTTAAAAATTTTTATTAAATTTATTGGGGTGCCATTTGGTTTTAAAATGATGTAGGTTTCAAGTGTATGATTCTATAATACATCTTCTATATATTGCATTGTGTGTTCACCACCCAGAGTCAGTTCTCCTTCCATCATCATATATTTGACCCCCTTGAACTTCTTCTACCACCATGCACTTAAAATGTTCCACTAGATGGACTTTAACATTCCCTTTTTCACTGTATTCTCAATGTCTCCTCCACTTTAATGGTGGTGATAATCTTGCACAGGTCTTAGCACCGCTGTTTGTGATAGAGCCCAAAAGACTGGCCAGTGGGTACACCCCAGTTTGTAGCTAGCACCTTTTATAACTTGAGGTTGGCTCTGATATTCTGCAGACTATAGCATGGGAAAGCTCCTTATCGCCAAGCCTGATAAAAAATCAGGCTCATTTAAAGAAATCCCAGGTGGACCATGTGAAATACTGAATACCATTAAGATTTTCATGCCCATGAGATAATATCCTACTAGACACTGAATAAAGCAGATCCGTTCTGTTCTGAAGTTTGGGTTATCCTACATCTTCTGTGGAATCTCTGAAGCTCAGACTGTAAAGCACCAGATATCCCCAAATCCCAACGCTTTATGCATTGCTGAGGACCAGATAACTTAACAGCATGGAATTTTGGACACATCCTTCTTTATATGAAGTCAATATAAAAGGTGCCTCTTCTAAATGGGGTTGAAATATGCCACAAAAATATTTCTGTATTTACTAAATCATGTATTTCTGAATAGGATTGAAAGCTGCTAAATAAAGGATAGTAAGGGGTGCATCCTTTTATATACCATTTGCAGTTGACTAAATTCGCACAAACTTCAGTAAATCAGTTTAGCTATGTATATTACATCTTAAAAATATCCATATATATATATATTTTTTAACCAATTGCACATCTAGGAGTTTATAATAAAGAGACTAGAGATATATAAAAGGCTAAATACACAACGATGCTCATTACATAATTGTATAATGTAATAAATATGAAAAATTACATGTCCAGTAACAGAAAATTATTAACTAATTTATAGTAAATATTTATGATGAAAAGCATATAATTGTAAGATGGCATTAACAAATACAGCTTTATGGCATGGAGGAGTGCAAATACTATAATGTTAAGTAAAACCACACAATAAAAATGTCAGTTACAGTATGATGGTTATATTAAAAACAACATATATATATATATATATATATATATATATATATATATATTCTACACAGAAGAAAATTATTTCAATAAATAAGCACAAATCAAAATAAAAAAATATTCAAATATGCCTTTAGTTTTATTTGGGTCAGATAACTTGATAGAGAAGTACGTTTATTCTTCATTCAAAATTTCTTCATTAGGAAATATTGCCTAGATTTAAAATTAGGAAAAATACTTTTAAGCTTCAAACTACATATAGATTTTTTTATTCAGTGTTTTCAAATAAATATTATAAAATATAACTTACCATGATTTAATAGGGCACTCATTATTTAGAGCTAGCCACTTGCTAGTACTTATATAACCCACAGAACATGAAAGAGAGTCCCCATGAAATCAAATGTAGTTACGTACTTTATAGAAGATTATCGGGGCACTCTGCAGCTTACTAATGCTGCCACGGTGCCCTTTTTAAACTATGGCACTGGAAACATATCTTCCGAAATATAATGCACCTGAAATTATGCAATGTGAACAAATGTGGAAATCAAATAGTGAACCCATAAACACCCACATATTTGGGAGAGATGTCTGCAGAGACCACTTTCACGGAATACAATGCAAAATCTGGGCAGCTTATTCTTTGCTTTCCAGCATCTGCTGCTTCATGTCCTCTAGGGAGGCATTCTACAGCATGTAAGCTCATAGCTCTTTCGTCTGCTACAGATGAGATCTCGGCACACAACTTGACATTGAGAAACATGATTGGGATTTGGATTGTTTCTGAAGAATTAAGGGGTCTATAAGCTAAAAACGTAATATTACTTCTCTATTACCCATTTTGTGAATGTCAGACATTGTTTATATGGTTTATACGTTATTGTTTAAGTGGAAGCCAGTGTTATTAAGTTTAGAAAGCTACAACATAGACCAGCTAAACATTTACAATTAAACTGAGGAAAGTTAAAAAATCCTCCCAGGGAAAAACAAATTGGTTTGTTAACTGAACAGAAGTAGATAGTAGGTAGAGTTCCCATTTCCAGGATAATATTATTTAGGGAAGACCATATATGTATTGCTTTATATGCCTTACGTGTGTAGACAAACTGCCTATTTATACAAAGATTTTCAAGTGAAATGAACAGTTAAGCATAAAATATGACCAAAGTTTTTGAAATGTAATGCTGTGGCCAAAATGCAATGGGAAAATCATAAACTACTCCCCTCTAATGCTGTTTTAATTTTTTCATTGTTTATTTCTTGATTTTTTTTTTGCACTAATTCAATGCACTTGACTCAGATACCTGAAGCCCAGAGCAGGGTGGGAGTGGGGAGAGTACCACAGAAGCAATATGGGAGCAGATACTCAAAGGAGATGCTAGGTTGCTAACATTACAATCGACTGGAGAAGGCTTAGCGGGACATGCTGGTACTTTAAAATGACACAAAACTCCCTGCATGCTCTGCCTCCCCTCTGTCTAGATATGTGACATTACCTCTTTTTCATATCATGTTCCAGTCAAGGCAAAAGCATCCTTTTTCTATAGACATGCTACACATATTTCACCCTTCCATTTTTTTTTAACTTTTATTTATTTTAAGTGTGCTTTTCCAGGACCCACCAGTTCCAAGTCAAGTAGTTGCTTCAATCTCGTTGTGGAGGGTGCAGCTCATGGTGGCCCATGTGGGGATCGAACAAGCAACCTTGTTGTTCAGAGCACCACGCTCTAACCACTGAGCTAACCGACTGCCCCTCACCCTTATATTTTGTATAGACTCTGCATAGTAGGGGGCTCTACTTGTGTTGTTCCTTCCTTTGTCTGTGGCTCAGTGTTAAATACCCATTAAAATCAGCCCAGACTTTGGTTGAAGGCACTGAATAGATACTTATGCAGCCAGAAACTGAGGGCTCCAATCTTAGAAATCAGGGAAGCACATCAAGGTAATAACTCCATCTTTCTGCATGCCACTTTGCCCTCGCGATGCTTACCAAGCCTTGGAATGAGGCAAAAGGCCGAGAAGTGCTACAAAAGACCTCTGCTAATAGTTGGAAAATCCAGCAGAACTCGAAGCAATCTCTGAAAAATTCAGAGACAAATACTGAGTTTGGGATGGCCAAGGTATCCAGAAATTGACAAACTAGATCCCCGAGAAAGGGTAATTCGGAGGAGAGATTTTGGATAACTCGCTGTATTGAGAACACAAAAACGAAGACCCAGAAATCAACAAATAGGAGAGGTCCTATGCACATTCCAGAATGCACATGTGCAACTAATGGAGGGCTACAGGCCAGGAGTTAGGGGAAATCCAAGAAGAAAGAAACAGTGAAAAATGAGGGAGGGAGGGAGGGAGGGAGGGAGGGAGAGAAGAAGGGGAGAGGGATTGAAGGAGGGGGAGAGGGAGGGAAAGAGAATGGGGGAGGGAGGGAGGGAGGAAGGAAGGGAGGGAGAGAGAGAGAGAGAGAGAGAGGAGCAGGAGGAGGAGGAGAAGGAGAAGAAGGAGAAGAGAAAAGATAAGAGGAGGAGGGAGAGGGGGAGGAGGAGGACAGAGGAAGAAAGAAAAGGAGCTCCGAAACTAGCCATCAGCCAGTTCTGTCTTTAACTTGATTTCTTGTGATCTGCTCCTCTGAGCAGAGTCAGTGACGGTGCAAATCATCTTTGGAGAGAAACTTAAGAGAGGGACTGGAACGTTTAATACAGTATAACTACAGTCCTGGACTAGAGTAGAAAGAGGAAGGGGAAGAAGAAATATTAAAAAAAAATTAATGGTCAAGAACTTTCCAAAGCAGACAAAGGGCATCAAGCCACAGATTATAGACATTCTACAAAGCCCAAGTAAATACATAAGAAGAGAAACACACCTAAAACATTATAGTACTACTGCTGAGACGCATAGAGGAAAACATCTTAAAAGCAGTCGACGGCAGGAAAGTCATATGCTTTCTTCCAAGGTATGCAATTCAACAAGTAGCTGATATCTTTAAAATGCTGCAGGTAAGCTATCGCCAACCTAGAGTTCTCGATCTAGTGAAAATATCCTTCAAAAGCAAAGAAAAAAAAATCTTTTCCAAGTAAAATAAGTAAATACAATAATTTGTGGCCAATCAATCAATGTTAGCACATTTTAAAATGTACAATACAGTATGGCTGCCCCGAGGCGCAGTGGGGAACAGCACATCTCTGCAACTTAGTCATCATAACTGAAACCTTATGTTCCTTATTATCAACTCCCCACCCCCACCCCCCAGTCCCTAGTAACCCCCACTATCAAAAGAAAAACTAAAATGAGTTCTTTCGGCAAAAGGAAAATGATACTAGAGAAAAAAAAAAGGAAATTCAGAAAAGAATAAATACTATCAGAAAAGGTAAATATTGGGGTAAATACATATGAACATACTGTAGGAAAACATAGCAGTAATCTATTTAATTAATTTAATTAATTTACTTAAACACGTGTATTCAGGGGGGTGCCAAAAACATGGATATACATTTTAAGAAAGGAAACAACTGTATTAATTGTAATGCTCGCTATATACTGATAACAAAAGATGAATACAAGTCACGTTTGACTTCTGCAATTACCAGAGGTGCTCAAAGTGGTTACCATCAGTGTCCAGACATTTCTGATTGCAGCGAACTACTGCTTGAGCAACGTTGACGCAAGTGTCCATTTGTATACATTTTTTTTGGCACCCCCGGTATTTCACACTATAATTTAAATTTAAACTGTATATATATGGTTTAACTATATGGAAAACAGCCTACATGATAAAAAGGAAGAGCAATTAATTTTATTTCTTTGTAGAATTCACTGGTCCTAAAGCACTGGACTGTGATTCCTCAGTTAGTTATATGGATGAACATGTGAAGATAACAAAACAGAGAATATGGATCTGTGGATAAAGATTTAATGAAAATAATCATGGGATATACAAATTTTAACCCACATTACACTCAAATATGAAAAAAAAACCTTTAAGATTACTACTAATAATATTAGTAGTATTTGTAACTGATAGTTATGGAAAACTCTTCACCCCAGGATAAGAATATACATGAAGGGTTTACAGATTCTGACGTGGATCATAAGATCCATCACCGTAATGTATACACATCTCAAATTATACCTTTATAGCAACCTCCCATTCAAGTGTCAAATACTGAAACATGCTTTATTTAAAAAGGCAATCTGAGTAATTGAATACAGAGACTTTCTCGGGGTCACAGTCTGTTGGCAGAACTGGGATTATGACCATATCTCCATGTAGTTTACATATAACACAAGCTACATCACTGAAAATTGTTGCCCTGAATACTTAATCAATTAAAAGACAGCAAATATATTTCAGTACAAGTAAAGTCTTTCGCCATGAATTATTATTTAAAAAAAAAAAACCTTACATATTGGACCCCTATTATAACAGGGCTTTCTTGATCAGGTATTAAGGAAATCCACTCAAAGCTAAATCCCGCACAACATGATTTCTCTGTCAATCACTGTGTGGCATTTTACTCTACAAACAGTGCTTTGTTGGCTTATGATTATATGATATGGTGTTTTGAATTTTTGGTAAGACAAAAAGCAAAAGTAAACTGAACTCTAGATTTGACTTCTTGACTTCCTATAAAAATGCCATTACCTTTCAATCTTATTCTTGCTCCAAAATTCCCAAATCTGTCAACCTATTTGAAAAGTAAATAAATTCATAAATAGCCTAGCAAAATAAAATGATCCCTTTAATAGTTCTAGAGCTTAGAGAATGAAAGTTATGTATGAGTACTGCTTTTCTTCTTGAAATCCAAGCACTTTTCATTTTAATCCATTACCCGGGAGCTATATAGTCTGAGCTACATTTCGTCATCAGGTGCCACAGCTATGAATGTGATTTCTGACAATGTATTCATTATAGGTATAATGAAATTTGACTATAATTAAATGGTTTAGTGTTTGTTAAAATTGGATTTAATCTTATCATTTCAAAAAATAAAATACCCACCTAGTTGTTTCTTTGATGTTCCACTTGCCTTATTTCTTCTTTTGGGGCAAGATTTTTTTATTTCTAAATTTCATATTCATTGTCTATGAAATAATACTGACTTCATAATGTTTGTTAGATAATATGAATGGAGAAAGAGAGAGAGAGAGAGAGAGAGAGAGAGAGAGAGAGAGAGAGAGAGAGAGAGACTGACGCATTTACATATACACACCCCATCCAAGTCTTTTCTACCTTTTCCAGGCTAAACATTATATTTCTATCTAGGATATTTCTGTCTTACCTTTTGGTCCTTCCAGTTTATCAACTTCCGTAGTAAACTACAGTATGTGTCACTGAATACAACACTCCAATATAGGTGTTGTTTGATCAATTTACTATTTTGGACAATATGCTCTATTTATTGAAATAAGATGACTCCCGCAATTTTCAACCATTTCATTCTATGCTTAACAATCAGCATTCCTCTTTATCCTTGATGTTCTTAAAGTCTATAGTGTTTGCTTAGGATTGATTAATTTCTCATTTATTTCATTGATTGTGCTGTAAGTCAAGAACACTTTTAAACTGGTTGTTAAAATCCATTAACACTAGAAAGATCATTTAGTATTAAGTATGATAATTTACTTCTCTTCATTTTCTCTGTTCTCTTCATGGAGTTTGTGTAGATCATATGCTGAGACTCCAAGGCTGTATTTCTCTGAATCTTATCTTTTCTCTCACTGTTTTTTTGTACTTTAATTTTGTTTTTAATTGCTCAGAATATCCTTAACTTGATCTGTCTATCCTATTAATTCCTTTTTAAAAAGATATATAGTTATTATTTTTAAATTAAAAAACTGCTTCTTATTCTTTCTTCAATAATATTCTTATGTCATGGAGTATCTTTTAGAAACTAATTTTGAGAGTTTTTGTTTCTTTCTCTCTTTTTGTAAGGTTTCTTCTGTTTCTATTTCTTCTTTGCCCATATGGTCAATTTTGTTTTATTTAATCCTTTTTTCTTTCTAATTTATATCTCATTTTCACCATATTAGGTAAACCTTGGTCTTCTTTTAACATAAAAAAGGAAGTAATTTTTATTTTATTCTTTATCAGTTTCAGGTGAACAAAATAATGTAATAGACATTTATCACTTATATCCCTCACACAGTGATAACCACCTTCTACCCCTCTGACATCGCACACAGCCATTACATTTCCACTGTCTCTATTCCTAATGCTGTATGCCACTTCTTGTAACTATATATATAAAGTTGTAGTTGACATTCATTATTGTTCAGCTTCAGCTTCAGGTGTACAGTGCAGTTATCAGGCATCTACATCATCCCTGAAGTGGTCTCCCGAATGGAACAAGTGTCCATCGGATACCCTACAAAATCTTTATAACTCCTAGCTGTCTATCCAGAGAAATCCAAAACTCTAAATCAAAAAAATTTATGCACCCCTATGTTTACTGCAGCTCTACACACAATAACCAAGACATGGAAACAACCGAAATGCCCATAAGAAGTAATTTTTTAAAATCTCTTTACAACTCTTTGAACATCATTCTGACTTTCCATTTGATGACAAAATCAATTCAATGGAGGAAAAATGGCCTTTTCAAATAGCCTTTTCAATAATGGAGTATTTGGAAATCCATAAACCAAAATGAACTTTGCCCTAAATCTTACACCACACACAATAATTAACTGAAAATACATTCCAGTTGTAAACATTACATGTAAAACTATAAAACTCATAGAAAAAGAAAGCAGACAAAATGTTTGCAGGTTCTAGGTCCAGGCAGAATTCTTTACACTAAAAATATGATCCATAAGTGGAAAATCTGATAAATTAGATGTCAAAAATTTAAAAACTTCTTCTCTGGGACTCTAATAGAATTAAATGACAAGCTACAGAGTGGAAGAACATATTGAAAAACTACATATTTGACAAAAGATACATTACACCGGAAAGCACACACAGATGGCGGAGTCAGCACATAAAAAGATATTCAACATCATCAGCCATTAGGGAAATTTAAATTAAAACCATGATGAACTACCAATACATACCTAAGAGAAGGCTAAAATTTAAAAATACTGACAATACCAAATGCTGGTGAGGATGTGATTTCTACTTACACATTTTCTTCTTTTTTTTCTTTTTTTTTTTTTTAATTAAAGTTTATTGGGGTGACAATCATTGGTAAAGTTATATAGGTTTCAAGTGTACAATTCTGTAATACGTCACCTGTGTATCACATTGTGTGTTCACCACCCAGAGTCAGGTCTCCTTCCATCACCATATATTTGACCCTCTTTCACCCTCATCTACCATCCCCTCCCCCCTTACCCTCTGGTAACCACTAAACTATTGTCTGTGTCTATGAGTTTTTGTTTCTTAATTTGTCTTATTCCTTTGTTGTTTTCAGTTTTATATTCCACGTATCAGTGAAATCATATGGTTCTTTCCTTTTTCTGTCTGACTTGAGCGGGCGGTAGCGTGGCCAAGCGATCTACTCACATGTATTCAATTGGATCGCTCGTACATTGCTGGTGGGAACAGAAAACAGCACACTCGTTCTGAAAACAATTTTTCAGTTTCTTAAAATAACTAAACTTGCAACTACTATATGACCCAACAATTGTGTTCGTGGGCATATAATCCTAGAGAATTGTATACAGGTTTGTACAATTGTTTTTATGTGGACATAAAAACCTATATACAATTGTTCATAGCAGCTTTATTTAATCAAAGCAAGAGAATAATCTACCTAGATGTCCTTCAGCAGGTGAATGGTTAAAAAAACAAAACAAAACTGTTGTGCATCCATACCGTGGAATATAATAAAAAGGAATAATAAAAAGGAATGCAATAAAAAGGAATGCCCTACTCATTCAGCAACAATCTGAATGAATCTCCAGAGAATGATATGGCGTGCAAAAAGCCAGTCACAAAAGGTTACATATTATGATGCCATTTGTATAAGATTCTTTAAATGAACGTTTTTAGAAATGGTGAACTGATTAATGTTTCCAGAGTTTAGGGAGGAAAGTGGGTGTGTAATCTGAGGGAACTTTGTGGTGAGAGACACGTTATGCATCTTAGTTGCATCAATATCAGTATCCTGCTGTGAGATGTTGTACTATAGTTTGTCAAATGGCATCATTGGGACCATTGTACAAGCCTGGGCAAGGTATGACAGGGGCTCTCTTTGTATTGTTTTTGCCAACTGCTTATGAATCTATAATTATCTCAAAATTAAAAGTTTAATTTAAAAAAGAAAAGGCCAGGAGATTAAAAAACTCCCTGAAGCCTAGAGAGAGAGCTGGAACAATAACTAAAGATCCCACACAGAGCCAAAATAATTCCTGTTTTTAAGAGTCAGTGAGTGAAAACTTGGGGCTTGGATAGAGTACTGAGTGTTTTTGTCTGCAGGGAAACGAAAGTAGACCTAAACTAAATGTTAACAAAGACCAAAAGCAAGACACAAAATTATAAACTGTTCACAAATTACTCAACTGCCTCGAGAACAAAGATCAAGAAGGTTTTTAGGAGCTCAAAACATTCACCATCCAACAAGGTAAAATATGTTGTATACAATCAAAAATTGCCAGCCATTAGTTTGTTCTATTCTTTCTGCTTTCTTGTCTTCCTGGAAGACAGTCTAGTCTTGCTTTAACGAGATCTTTCTATTCAGACTTCCCAATTGAGGTAGAAAGCCCCCTCCTGGCTCCAAACTTGTATACTTATTTTTGTCATCTAAGTAGTATATCTTTCACCTTCCTTCACTTGTATGAATCACAAATGTGATCAGCACGATAGACTTGAGAAATTCAGTTAATAATGTATTAAATCAAGAATTAACACAAATATAACTGACAAATAATATCAAGTCCAATTTTTTACTAATTGATCCAGATGTTGCTCATAGTTATTAATTGCAAATTAAGTTACTGACCCATAGTTTATAACATTTCTATTCTTTTGTTCTAACCCTAAATTCTTGTAAGTTTCAAAGTTGAAAGACTTGTACTTTTGAGGAGCTAAACGTCATTTATTTTGCTCATGGGTACCACCCAAAGGTAAAAAAAAAAAAATAAATGAATGCAGTCGGAAGGGTAAGCAGAGCCTACTTAATTATGAACTTCCTAATGAGCAATATTAACTTTTATCTCAAAATCAATAAGTAGATATTGGAAAGAGGCAATCAGATTTTGCATTTTCAAAATACTCTGAGGGTTATAGAGGATATACATTGGATAATTGAAGGTTGCAAGTAGAAATGATGGTGAAGAGGTTATTTGCAACTGTTATATAGTATTACCACAATATGGGATAGTGGAAATGGTTACAAATAGAAGTAAACAGAGTCAAAAGGTTTGTAGGATATAGAATCATTAGTTTATACGAACAGTATTTCTTGCTCAGGTTACGGGGTGGCTTTATGACATAGAATTAAGAGAGAATCACACAGAATGGCTGTTGAGATGGACTTTGTAGATACTGATTTGAGATGGCTGTGAGACATCCAGGTGGAGGTGATTTCTGCTTTTTAATGGCGACCACATGTGTCATCAGGCAGCTCATGGATAAACCAAAGGAAACCCTGCAGCCCTGCACAGCATCGTCTACCTACAGGTTCACCATCCTTCCTCACCTTCTGTCTGTTTCTGTCTGGATCAGTGCCTTGACTCCCTTTATGTTACCTTAGTACTTCCAGAAAAATATATATATACATCTTTGTCTTGAGAAAATCTTATTCAAGCTCCTAGTAAGTATCCTTCCTGCTGTACTTATAGTGAATTTTAAGATGGAAATATTAACTCATTCAAAGCTGCATATACATACAGATACAGACACAGTTATTAGTATTTATTGGGCAAAAACGTTTAGATAGTTCACAATTTCCCTGGCTATAATTAAATTATTATTGAAAATGTGAGTTCATGTAATACTTTTCAGATTTATTTGCATCTTTTTATTAAAAGAGAAACAGTTAAACAGTTAATGAATTTCATAACAGAGTTCAATGGTATTTCTATTAAAATGTTCCTTCCTTGTTGATATTGATAGATAATTATACACATTTCTGGCATGTTTATTCTGTTAGTTAGAAAGGCACCAGATTATACTAATATTCAGCCCATATGTCTCAATTCTGCTTACAAGGATAGCATGAAATACTTGTTAAATGCTTGCTAATATCCAAAAGCATATTGTAGCTTCTATTGCCACATGTTGAATAACATTATTAAAAAGAAAAAGATAAGTGTGAAGTGAGTTGGTCTTACGATATTTGTTTATATATAACTTTAATAATCAAAGCACTTGAAATAAACAATCTAATTTAAAAAATGGGCAGAGGACATGAATGGACATTTCTCCAAAGAGGACATACAGATGGCCAATACACATGAAAAGATGTTCAACGTCACTATCATTAGAAAAATGCAAATAAAAACCACAATCAGATACCACCTCACTCTTGTCAGAATGGCTATCATCCACAAATCAACAAACAACAAGTGTTGGTGAGGATGTAGAGAAAAGGAACCCTCGTGCACTGTTGGTGGGATTACAGATTGGTGCAGCCACTATGGAAAACAGTATGGAGGTTCCTCAAAAAATTAAAAATAGAACTACCTTATGACCCAGCAATTCCAGTCCTGGGTATTTATCCAAAGAAATCCAAAACACTAATTCAAAAAATATATATGAACCCCTATGTTTACTGCAGCATTTTTCACAATAGCCAAAATATGGAAAAAATTGAAATGCCCACCAATAGACGATTGGATAAACAAATTGTGGTACATTCATACAATGGATCATTACTCTGCCATAAAAATAGAATAAAATCTTATCACTTGCAACAACATGAATGGACTTAGAGGACATTATGCTAAGTGAAATTAGTCAGACTGAAAAAGACAGATACCATATGATCTCACTTACATGTGGAATCTAAAGAAAGGATAAACAAACAAAACAGACACAGGTTCAAAGATACAAAGAACAAGCTGATGGTTGCTAGATGGGAGGAGGGCTGGGGGATGGGTGAGAAAGGTGAAAGGATAAGGAAGCACAAATTGGTAGTCACAAAATAGTCAGGGGGATATGAAATACAGTATGGAGAATATGTTCAATAATGTAAAATTTGTGCATGCATGGTATCAGATGGGTACTAGACTTACCAGGGGATCACTTCATAGATTATATAAATGCATACTCACTGTGCTGTACATCTGAAACTAATATAAAATAATATTGATTGTCAAGTATAATTGATAAAGAAATATATATATATATATAGTCACAGGATGTAAAGTACAGCATAGGGAATATAGTCAATGGTATAGTAATAGCCATGTACAGTGTCACATGGGTTACTACCATGTGACTTAGGGGGGTTATCACTTTGTGAGAGGTGGAAATGCCTAATTACCACGTTGTTTTGTACAGCTGAAAATAATAAATAAATAAATAAATAAATAAATAAATAAATAAATAAATAACAAAAGAATTAAAGCACTTGGCCAGGAGGGGTCGTTTGAAGGTTTTCATCGCACATTATTAATCCAACCCTTCATTTTAACTCCAGAAGCATACATATTTGTACTTTTTATATTAAGCTGGTAACTGCAGCTTTATTCTAGTTAGTTTTGAAATGACTACAGCAGAATCTAATTTTCAAAATTATCTGAAAATAGGGTAATGGTGATTTTTGGAAAAACCAAAATGTACAATCCAAGAAAATAATTTTCTACAATGTATATAAAGGTTACAACAAAATAATTATGTTATTCAGGATCAACTCAAAAGCCTCTTTTCTTCTCTCTCTATACTCCATTTGATAGTTCCAAAATAAATATCTCTAGTCAAGCTCAGTCTTCAGAGCTGCAAACTTGCTACTTAAGATTTCCTCTTGAAAGTCATAGGTATTTTATGTGTCTTAGAAAATAATGTTTCCATATCTCTAACTCTCAGTCTTTAACAGAGCAGTAAAAGCAACACCATTCTCACCAAATTGCTTACATTATTAACTCAAGAAGCCTATTTATGTTCATCTTCTTTCCTAACCAGATATGTGTGGTTAATTTCTCTCCACTTCTTTGCTTTAATTCTAGTGCAGTCCACCATCCTCACCTACATGGCAACGGCGTCACCCAGCTCTCCTTTTCTAGTCACATCTCCCTCAAGAAGTATTACCTCCACAGTGGCAACCATATTCTTCTTTAATTTGTTTTACGTCAAACTATTCCTCATAACCCTCTTTAAAAAAGTTGCTAATTGTCTTTAGGGGGAAAAAAATCTCTCTGTCTATCTTGGCTAAACTTCTCTGTGGTCTGTTTCTTAACTCATCTGATATCATTTAGTAGCCAGAATTATATGCTTCAAATCTAAGAAAGCTCATTCCATCCTTTTGTGTAAAATCCTTGTTATTATCTTTAATCTAATTTCCTCCCCCGCAGAATACTTACAATATTTTGTTAGATGAAAGAACACAACTATCTTATTTATCGAGAAAGTCTAACATGGGGAAATAAACATATTCCTTAGCATATATTAGATGATCACTACTTACTTGCAGCTTTGTATATCATATTATTATAACCTCCATGACGCTTTTTTCTATAAATATAAACATATGAAATGTTATACTTGCCCTCATAAAGATGAAAGTCAATGGTACTTGACATGTTCTAAATAAATTATAATCTACAAAGAATAAATGTTATTTTAATTTATGAAAAAGTATATTAATATGTACAATATATCATTCTTTATGCAGTAAATTGCTACTATGGAGGAGATCTAAGAGGAAATCTCTCTTATGGAATAACATTACCGAATTAGACCAAACAAGCAAAACCTAATAACAGCCTTCCTTTTCATGATTTCCTAAATAGAGGGCTACAAAGCATTAATATACAAATAAACCTACACAAATGTTTACAGGATTTTGAATGTGTTCATATCCCATATATGAACACTGGCAGTAACTCTCAGCTATGGGTTAAGAAGCAGCTGTTGAATACTACACAGTTATCTAAGGGAGAGAGAGACGGTACTATACATTAATTACATAGGAAGGAGGTGCTTAAAAATCACTTTTCATAATTATTAAATACTTTCAGATGACTGAGATTTCTTTTCTTGTTCACCCCGCTATGAAACCAACTGGAATAAAGGTAAATGAGAAACAGAGAGAAATTATTTTTAATGAACTAACAAATACTTAGCACCTTATGCACACGATGTGAAAAGGCCAAGTGTCCTCGGTGAAATAGACGACCACAGAGGGCATGGAATGACAGGTCTTTCAGGTGAGATAGAACAATAGTCCTCCCACATAGAAGCAAAATCAAGGATTCCGTGCTTGAAATTCCAAGATTGTGCCTCAGAAACTTGTTGTGATAACCTCTTTGAAACTTGTTTAGTATAATAATATGAGAGACAGGGGCTGGCTGGGGCTCTCTGGAGACACACATGCACCAACTACTTCTGCCACAATCAGGCTGCAGGGATGGCAAGGTGAAAAAGAAACTCAGGAGCAATGTGCCCTGGACCTGCCAATTTTTGTCATCTGACAGGCAATAACAGCTAAATAATGCTAGAAAAAATAGTCTACATGCACATACGCATGCACGAATGAACTGCCACAGCTGTCATGGCTTCGTTGTGAACTAGACAGATTGCCTACTTGCAAGGAGCAGCAGAGCTACATTCAAGAACAGAGGCTGGTGAGGATGCATTTTAATTAAAGCCTGAAAATTATCCACTGACTGGGGTTTTTGACATTAGGTACACATCAGCATCACTAGGAATTTTATAAAAAATAATCCACAGGCTCCAACCCAGACAATCTGAATCTGGGGGTGAGATCCAGACACTACTATGTTTTAAAAGGTCCTCCCCCCCACAATCCGCCCTTGAAAATTCTAATGTGAAGCCACACATAAACATTGTGCTAAAAGAAATACAAAAAACAATACAGCCCACCAAAACTAGAGGCAGGATGAGAAGGAGGAGGAAATGGAAACTGTTCATTCTTTATGTGACCTTATCATCCACACCAAACAATTAATAGGTAGCATTATATAAAAGTTGATATATAGAATAATAAATATAATCATGAAAAAATCTAAGTAATAAGACCCCCACTCAATGGTCAGAAGGTAAATAGATATACAGAAAACAAGACAAAGACAATGCAAAACAAACAAAGATTTTTAAGGAAGATAAAAATAATTAAATAGTGCAAACATAATACAAGACAAGATGATACAATTAAGACCAAGCAAATCAGGCCAAGAATATACATACGTACACACACACACACACACACACACACACACACACGTTTGTAATCAGCAGTTTCAAAAGGACAAAAAAAACCCCAAATATTTGTTAACTATGAGATATAGCTAAATATAACACAAGCAATCTGAAAGGAAAAGAATGGTCAAAGATATATTCAGAAAATGCAAGTGAAAAGAAAACAAGAAACACAATCTTATATTGACAGTTTAAACTTAAGGGGAAAAAACTTTTCCCAAGACTAAGAGCACTTGAAAAATAAAGAAAATCAATCATATTTATTTTTTTCCAAGTATCCTGATATTAATATCAACTAAAACTATTTGAAATAATTAAGAAAAACCTAATATTTGAGGTAGGAATCATGATAGTTATAATGAGGAGACTGCATAATGACTTGAACTCAAACAGCAGAGCTTTAATATTCACAAATAGAAACTACAGGAAATTCAAGGAAAAACAATGAAACAAAGATTAATTAAAAGGCAATTTATTTTCATCAGCACATAAAAAGCAAATAGAAAAATGTAGGTAAATATAAAAGAAATCAAATTGATTTTGTTGAATCTGTACTATAGATTCAAAAGAAAGCAGAATTTCTTTTCAGAGGTAAAAACAATTATAATCACTTGAATACAAAGTAAACCACAATATTTTCTAAGAAAATAAAATTATATATTCTGATCACAGTGCAGTAAAACTAGAAATTAATAATAAAAACGGAAACAAAACAATAGAAAATTTAGAAATAGCTTTTAAAAACATTTAAATAAAAAAATAAATCAAAACCAAAATTTCAGAATTTCTAGAAAATATTGATAGTATTATGTACTAGATATTATGTACTAGAATAAATTGGTGAACTCTGAAAAGGGAAAATTATAGCTTTAAATACTTAAAATACAAAATAAAAAGAGATGCAAATTTATTGACCGTTAAAACCCCAAAATTAGAAAAAGTACAAAAAATATAACAAAAATAAAACTAGGAAAGTTGGAGGAAGAAACTAATATAAAAGCTGAAATTAATGATCTAGAGAAGAGAAAATCAGAACTAATAAATAAATGATATTATTCTTTGAAAATGCAAATGGAAAACAATAAAATAAATAAGCCACCAGCTAAGCTAATTCAGCAAAAATACAAAAGAAAACAAAGAAGAATGGAAAAAAACATCTACAGAGAATATTAGAAAAAAGATCATAAGAAATTATTTCACTAAATACAACATAAATAAATTTTAAACTCTGACATGAGTGAAACTTCCAACATAAAAGGAATAGATAACTTCCATGCAATTTAATTTATTCCAAAGAGTAGAGTGAAAATAAAGCATTCAAAGTCTTTTTATAAATATTGATAACAAAATTTAATAAAGATAGGAACTAGAATATACATAAGTTAAATTTTTTTTGCATTGTAAAAAGATACAAAATATAATTACAATATAAATGACAATGGGTTAATTTTTACAGTTGTAAATATAGACTGAGAGTTTCTGTGTATCCTTTACCCTGTGTGCATTAATGAGCAAGAACTTACATATGGATAGTACAATTAAAAAGTAAGGAAATTGACATTGTTACAATACTATTAAGTAAACTATAGCTCTTACATGAATTTGATCAGCTTTGCACTAATGTCAACACGACCTTTAGTTCCTGTATCTCCTTAGCCTCCTTTAATCACTGAAAATTCCTATCTTTCCTTGTCTTTCACGATTTGATGCTTTAAATGAGTACTGTCAGTTATTTTGTAGAATGAATCTCACTTTTCATGAGGAAGTTTCTATTTCAATTTTTAAGATTTTTATCACTTAAATTGAACTTAATTCATGGAATATTTGCACAGTTTTAATCATTTGCTTTTTTCCCTTAATCTATTAATGTGCTGTATTTGATTACTAGATTTCTAATATTTAAATGTTATTGAATTCACAGGACAACCTCACTTTGCCAACTATGCACTTTATTGCACTACTACATTGAGATAGCTAAAATTCTCTTTAAGGTTTTTCATTTACTAATTTGTGAGAATTATCTGTAATGTTCTTTTCCCATATTGTACATTTCTCATTTGGTATCCAGGTTATAAGTCTCGTAAAACACATTGTTTCTCTTTTCCCTAAAAGTTTGTAGATGATTATAACTCCTAGAATTTTTGACAAAATTGTTTCTGAATTTCTTACAATGTTTTGTTTGTATAATATTTTGTTTGTTATGTACCACACAAAAAATTCATGTTACATTGCACTTGCTGATTGATTGTGTAGCTCTATGCAAGTTTTTTATTTATTTTTTTTATTAAGATTTTTTTAACCAAATTTATTGCAGTGACATTGGTTAGTAAAATTATATAGGTTTCAAGTGTACAATTCTATAATACATCATCAGTATATTGCATTGTGTGTTCAACACCCAGAATCAGTTCTCGTATCATCATATATTTGACCCCCTTTACCTACCACGCCCCACACCTTACCCTCTGGTAACCACTAAACTGTTGTCTGTGGCTATGAGTTCTTGTTTGTCCTGTTCCTTTGCGTTTTCAGTATTATATCCCACATACAAGTAAAATCATATGATTCTTGACTTTTTCTGTCTGACTACTTCGCTTAGCACGATAATCTCAAGATCTATCCATGTTGTTGTAAATGGCAGCATTTCATCTTATGGCTCAGTGATATTCCTTTGTATATATGTACCGTATTTTCTTTATTCAACCATCTATCAAAGGACACTTTGCTGGTTTCCATGTCTTGGCCACTGTAAATAATGCTGCATTGAACACAGGGGTACATATATGTTTACAGATAAATGTTTTCATATTTTTAGGGTAGATACCTAGAAGAGAGATTGGTGGGTCATATGATAATTCTATTCTTAATTTTTAGAGGAAACTCCATACTGTTTTCCATAGTGGTTGTACCAGTTTACATTCCCACCAGCAGTGAATGAGGATTCCTTTTTCTCCACAGCCTCTCCAACACTTGTTATTACTTGTCTTGTTGATGATAGTCATTCTAACAGGTGTAAGGTGGCATCTCATTGTGGTTTGGATTTGCATTTGCATAGTGAAGTTGAGCATTTTTTCATGTGTCTTTTGGGCATGTGTGTGTCTTCTTGGGAGAAGTGTTTGTTCACGTCCTCTGCCTATTTTTTATTGGACTGTATTTTTTGTTATTGTTGAGTTGTATGAATTCTTTATATATTTTGGGTATTAGCCTCTTATAGGGGTGTTGTTTGCAAATATCTTCTCTTATTCAGTTGGTTGTCTCCTTGTTTTGTTGATTTTTTTATTTTTTATTTTTTCAGTGCAGAATCTTTTTGTTAGTCCCATTCATTTATTTTTGCTTTTAGTTCCCTTCCCCTCCACGTCAAATTCATTAAATCATCTCTGAACCCAAGGTCCATAAGTTTAGTATCTATGTTTTCTTCTTGCAATTTATTATTGCAGGTCTTATATTGAGGTCTTCAATGCATTTTGAGTTAATGTAGGTATATGGTGACATATAGAAGTCTAGTTTCATTCTTTTGAATGTGGCTTTCCAGTTTTCCCAGCACCATTTACTGAAGAGGCTTTCTTTTCCCCATTGTATGTTTTTGGCTCCTTTGTCAAAAGTTATTTCCCCAATTATATATGAGTTTATTTCTTGGTCCTCAATTATGTTCCATTGGTCTCTGTGTCTATTTTTCTGCCAATACCATGCTGTTTTGATTACTGTCACTTTGTAATATAATTTGAAGTCAGGGAGTGTGATACCTTCTGCTTTGTTCTTGTTCTTCTCAGGATTGTTTTGGCTCTTCAGGGTCTTTTGTGATTCCATACAAATCTGATGACTTTTTGTTCTATTTCTTTAACAAAATGTCATTGGTATATATATATTTTTAATTAAAGTTTATTGGTTATCATCAACAAGACAAATAATAACAAGTGTTGGAGAGGCTGTGGAGAAAAAGGAACCCTCACACACTGTTGGTGGGAATGAAGATTAGTGCAGCTGCTATGGAAGGCAGTGTGGAGGTTCCTCAAAAAAATTAAGAATGGGATTATCATATGATCCAGCAATCCCTCTCCTGGGTATTTATCCAAAAAATCTGAAAACAGTTATCCATAAAGACATATGTGCTCCGATGTTCATTGCAGCCTTATTTACGGTGGCTAAGACATGGAAACAACCAAAGTGTCCCTTGATAGATGATTGGACAAAGAAGATGTGGTATATATACACAGTAGAATAGTATTCTGCCATAAGAAAAATGTCACTGATATTTTAATGGGGATTGCATTAAATCTGTATATTGCTTTGGGTAATACGGCCATTTTAACAATGTTGATTCTTCCAATTCATGAACATGGAATATCTTTCCATATCATTGTGTCATCTTCAGTTTCTTTTACTAATATCTTGTAGTTTTCAGTGTGTAGGTCCTCCACATCCTTTGTTATTTATTCCTAGGTATTTTTTTGTTGCAACTGCAAAAGTATTTGTTTTTTGTTTTTGTTTTTGTTTTCATTTCTTTGTCTGAAATTTCACTGCCAGTATATAAGAATACAACGGATTTTTGTACATTGATTTCATAGTCTGCAACTAATTTTACTGTATTTGTTTATTGTTTATAACAGTTGTGTGTTTTTTTGTTTTGTTTTGTTTTGTTTTGTTTTGTTTGGTGGAGTCTTTAGGGTTTTCAATATAAAGAATCACACAGTCTGCAGAAAGTAAAAATTTGACTTCTTCATTCTGAATTTAGATTTAGATGTCTTTTATTTTTTTCTCTTGCCTGATTGCTCTGGCTAGGACTTCCAATACTATTTTGGATAACAGAGGTAAGATGGGGCATCTTTGTAGTGTTACCGATCTTAGAAGAAAAACATTCAGTTTTTCACCATTAAGTTTGATATTAGCTGAGGGTTTGTCATATATGGCCTTTATTATGTTGAGGTGCTTTCCTTGTATACACATTCTATTAGGCATTTTAATTGTAAATGGATGTTGTATCTTGTCAAATGCTATTTCTGCATATATTGATACCATATGATTTGAAAATGGAGATCAATTGCAAAAAGAAAAATAGGAAAAACCACAAATACATGGAGCTTAAACAACATGCTACTAAAAAATGAGTGGGTCAAAGAAGAAATAAAAGAGATAAAAGATACATAGAAATAAATGAGAATGAAAATTCAATATATCAAAACTTTTTGGATGCTGCAAAAGTGTTAATAAAAAGGAAGTTTACATCATTACAGGCCTATCTCAAGAAGCATGAAATTTCCAAATAAACAACCTAACATTACATCTTAAAGAACTAGAAAAAGAAGAACAAATGAAACCCAACATCAGCAGAAAAAAGGAAATGATAAAAATTAGAGCAAAGTTAAATGAAAGAGAAAACAAAAGACAATAGAAAAAAATAATGCATAAAGAGCTGGTTCTTTGAAAAGATCAATAAAATGGACAAACTTGTGGTTTGACTAAAGGAAAAAGAGGAAAGACACAAATAAACAAAGTCATAAATGAAAGAGGAGAAGTTACCATGGATACCACAGAAATACTGCAGATTATACAAGAATACTATGAAGGACTATACGTCACCAAATTCAATAACCTCAAAGAAATGGACAAGTTCTTAGAAATATATGACCTTCCTAGACTGAATCACAAAGAACTGGAAAATGTAAATAGAGGGATCGACTCTGAGGACACTGAAACAATTATCCAAAACTTCCCCAAGAGCAAAAGTTCAGAGCCAGATGGCTCCACTAGTAAATTCTACCAAACATTCAAAAAGGATCTAATACCTGTCCTCCCCAAACTCTTCCAAAAAATTGAAGAAAAGGCAATACTTCCTAACTCATTTATGAGGTCAACATTACCCTGATACCAAAATCTGGTAAGGAATACACAAAAAAAATAAAATTATATACCAATATCTTTGATGAATACAGACACAAAAATCCTAAACAAAGTACTAGCAAATTGAATAAAACAAGACACTGAAAAGATTATATATACTTCATGATCAAGTGGGGTTCATTCCAGGGGTGCAAAATGGTTCAACATATGTAAGTCAATCCATATGATATACCACATAAACAAAATAAAGGCTATACTTACTTTTAAAATAAAGTATTGTTTTGTTGAAGCCTTTATTGCTAGTTTAATGCTACTCAAACTCATATGTTCTTGCTGTTAGGGTAGAATACTATGAGAAAAAATATTGAATGGCAATAGGCAAAGTATATTTCCAATAGCCTGTTATAAGTATTTAACCTCATAATTTATTTTATGAGCTATAATAAAACCTCACTTTTTAGAACAACTGAATACAGTTGCACTTGAATATAGTCTTGATTCTATAATACGAGCCAATCTATGATTTACATGTATGTTTAAAAACATATAAACAAATTGAAATTTTCATTATGTTCACCTGAGAAGCTCCTACTGTTTTTAAAATTTATGTATGTGCTATTTTAAAATCTGAAATTATTTAATTATATGTATATATATTCACAAAGTTATGGAAAACTAGATTGAATCTCCTCTTATCCAAGATCCCATTTGCACTTAGAGATTACTGTCAACAATATTTTATTTCTCTTCAAGAAAATTTCAGTTACTGGATATGCACACATATCTGCATATACATGGTTTTATTTATAGACAAATGTAATTAATTATAGGCATAATTTTGTATTTTTCCAGTTTAAAATACACTTTGAGTATTTTTACATAGTAGCAAACATAAAGTTAACTCAGTTTCATTAAAATCTATATAATATGACCTTATAGAAATATATCATAATTTATTTAGCTTGTCTCTCCATAATGGGTATTGTTTGTATATTTTACTGTTACAATTGATGGTATATAAAGCACTTGCATACATACATCTAAACATAGACATTAAAGTAAATGTTTAGGATTGGTTGCTATTTGCGTGTTTTCAATTTTGCAAAATTTCTCTTCAAAAAGTTTGTATTAATTAGCACTCCCTCAAAAATATATAAGAACGCCCACTGTTTCAGACCTTAATAAACCCTGGAAAAATACATTTTTCGTATTTAAAAAATAACAAAAACGTATATAAAAAATAGACGTTTTTCTTCATTTACCAGTAACCCATATACAACACTTACTATGTGCCAGAAACTATATACTATGTGTGTTTGTGTATATATATATATATATATATATATATATATATATATATATATATATATCGTGTGTATACACACACACACACACACACACACACACACACACTGAGGGCCAAAAAAAATGATACACATTTTAAGAAAGGGAAAAATTATTCAAATCGTAATATTCAACATATACCAATAACAAAAGATGAATACAAGTCACGTTTGACTTCGGCAATTACAAGAGGTGCTCAAAGTGGTTATCATCAGCATCCAGACACTTCTGATTACGGTGAATTACTGCTTGAGCAACGTTGACCAAAGTGTCCACTTGTATACATTGTTTTGGCATCCCCAGTATGTATACAATGAAATATTATTGTGTGTGTGTAATATTATTCAGCCTTTAATATTCCCCTGGTATATATACATATACATATATATATATGTATATGTATATATACACACACATATATACGTATATATGTTATACGTGTATATATATGTGTATATATATGTATACATATGGCAACTTCCTCTAAGATAACTCTGTCACTCTCTTTGTGTGTATATATATATATATATATATATATATATATATATATATATATATAAACATGGAGAGAGTGACAGTTATCTTAGAGGAAGTTGCCTTATTCAATAAATATGCACAGTTAAACTATGCCAGGCATGTTTCTAGATGCTGGAGTTTCATCAGTGAACAAAACACAAAATTCCCTACCCTTGTGAAATTTCCATTCTAGTGTACCTTGCATGAAGCTATCCGTAGATGTAAGTGTGGAGTTACCATAATCAGATTTTCCTTTCTGCAGCCAGAATTTGGTTGAATGAAGCAGGGAGAAACAGACGAAGCACAAGACCACTGCATGGACTATTGGCCCCGAGATCCCAGGCAGTAATAGATCCTATCAGGTGCCCGATAGATAGCTTCACCCAAATATGCATTCTTCTTCTCTTCTGATGTCTCACATTTCAACCAATTACATTAACTTAAGGCACAAATCAGTCAATGATTTGTTTTTAGAAGTTGAGAGAAAGTGGTGACTAGAATGTAGGTGATACCAGAGAAAGAAAAATAAAAGATCAAGATAAATAATTATAGGTTATTATAAGATCCAAATCCAATATTTCCTCCGTGGGTGACATTAACTCAGACGCTCTTCTGCCCTATGTAATTCTGAAAGACAGAATTTGAGTTATAAATCAGGTACAGTTGAGAGGGCTTGTAGTGAATGGTGAGGAGAGCCAGAGAAGTCAAGGTACAGCTAAATGTAGACATTTCGGGATGTCATCTAGTGAGCAGACGTTATTCACAAAGGATAGAATAAAGGGAGAAAATAATAGATTATAGTGAAGAAGGAAGGAAGCAAATTTTGCTGCATTCCTACTATATACAGATAATTGAAATCTATGCTTATTTTATAAACATCGCTTTCTTTAATCCTTGCAATAACCTTACACATCGGTCTCTACATTTGAGGAAATAGGGACTTTAAACTAATTTACAAGTTCACACAGGTAGACTAAATCATTGAATTCACATCTGCCTAATTTCAAAGATTTGAGCTTATGGAACTCTGTTATTCCGACGTAAATAATATTTTATTAGTCTTAGTGCTCTGGAAACATGTTGCGTTCTTCTTTCACCTTAAGAATAAAATATTTGTTAATAAAAATAATATTGTCATTAATTTTTATTAAAGATAATATTCCCATACTAGTATTTTCATAAAGGTTACTAAATACTGTTCTTTATACATAATTGTATGTTAGTCTTGGAAAAAGCAAAACTGTATTCTACTTATAGAAAAAAGTAAAATAGATTTTACTCAATGCATATATTACTCTCTTAATATCTGATTCATTTTACAAACTACTGTATTTCCATTATTTACTTATAAGAGAAGCCAATTGCATACTAGGGTATTCATGTATGATTTTAGATATTTAATTTGGTGGATAGCATATATATATATATATATATATATATATATATATATATATATATATATATATATATACAAGTCACATTTGACTTCTGCAATTACAAAAGGTGCTAAAAGTGGTTACTATCAGTATCGTTTTAATACAGTTTTTCCTTTCTTAAAATGTGTGTACATTTTTTTGGCACTCTCTGTATGAATTTAAAAAATTGTATGAGAATACTCGTGGTAACTTATATGTCTTTTTTTAAAGCAATAAGCTGCTTGTAGATTTAAAGCAATATTTAAGAGGTAGAAACATGTCAACACGTATGAAGCCACAAATGTGGCACAAAGCCACAATAAGGGTGCGGTGCATACTCCATAGCTCTTGACCTTTTTTCTTTCTTCTGATTGTCATCTTTTCCATGGATCTGTCTTGCCTGCAGTTCTCCTTGATGTATCCACCAATGTATCCTCCTCAGTGTATGAGGACAGAACGAAAGAAGAGGAGGTATCAACAATTAGTGCTCCTTGGATAGAAGAGATGTCAGAAAGGTGGGGTGTCCATGGGGCAGGGATAAGGGAATATTGGGGAGAGTTCCTGTAGAGTCTGGAGATCACATTACAACCCAAGACCACAAAAATGCTCTTCTTGAAGAGAAGCTTCGTCAGTCAGTTGAGCTGTCCTGTTGCACAAGGATTTTTAAAAACTAAATTGATGCAGATGTGGTGTTTTGTAGTCAGTTCAATTTGCAGCTCTTTCACATAAAACCTGTAGTATTCCAGTAGGCTACTAAATATCGGAAGACTCACCTCCGTCGTTTGAAAACTCAGTGTTTCCCCCATAGGATGCTGTGCTATAAGTACAGAGATAGTATAAAATGAACCTAGTGCAGTTATAGGCACATGGCAGAATCTTTCCTTCATGTACATATTCTATGAAGGAAGAAATGGTATTAAGCAGCAGGGACATAGTACCATAGACATTTTTTAACTGTCAGCTATTCTTCCTATCAAAATTATCTATAAAATTACTATTTCATATGAAAATACAAATAACTGCACTAATTGCTTTACTCAAATTGACAAAACTGACACACACACACACACACACACACACACACACACACGGTGCCAAAATAATGTATACACATTTTAAAAAGGAAAAAACTGTATTAAAATTATGCTGATGGTAACGACTTTGAGCACCTCTCGTAATTGCAGAAGTCAAACATGACTTGTATTCATCTTTTGTTATTGGTATATATTGAGTATTACAATTTTAATACAGTTTTTTCCTTTCTTAAAATATGTATACATTTTTTGGCACCCTGTGTGTGTGTGTGTGTGTGTGTGTGTATTTAAGATTAAGCCAAAGTTACAATGCTTTCTAGAAAATCAAATACAAATAATTATCAGTTTTGAAAAATATTAAATGAAATAGAAAAATGTCCATGATACAATAAACATAGAAAAGTGTAACTAGAAGGAGCTGCATTTTAACATAACAGTACGTATTTGCATGTGATTAGATTAGATTATAGATATTTTCCATTTTTTGTAATGCTCTGTATGCATGTGTGTGTGTATAAGTATGTGGGAAGGGAAGGAGAGAGAGAGGGAGGGAGGCAGGGAGGGAGGAAGAGAAGAAGAAAGGAAGGAAGGAAAGAAAGAAGGAAGGAAGAAAGGGAGGGGGAGGGAGGAAGAGAGAAAGAGAGAGAGAGGAAAGAAGGAAGGAAAGAAGCAAGGAAGGAAGGGAAGAAAGGAAGAGCTACAGAGACAAAGAGAGAAAAATATATGTTCTCTAGGAATATTAGCTTGAAAATAGGAAATTTCCGATATCTGACAGTTTGGGAGAAAAACATAAAGATAATTTCAGTTAAATTACGACTAGGGTAATTATAAAACCTGATGTTAGTTTTGGGCAATGTTATATGTCTACTATTGTGCAGTTGCTTTATTTTTATTTCTAAGAATTTTTTTCTCAATATGTGTTCTTCAAGATTTGAATTATAATATACTAAATTTAAAGATGATGGTTACATTCATAAAACAAAGTGTAAGGGAAAGAATTGTTATACATTCAGAAAGTCACTTGAGAAAATGAAGCTTTCAGACAGACACCTTGTCCATATTTTTCGTAGAACATGGAACGAACATTTGGAGATGTTAAGTAGATTTCTCTTAATAGCCAGTTAGAATCTCCAGGACCAAAACCACATTTATAAATTATTCCTTTAATGCAGAAATCTTACACTCATAGAGTGCATAACTGCACATTATTCAAGTTTTACATCAGATTGTATATTGTATGATTCACAATTCTAAAAATTCTATGTAATGTATACTACCCCCTACAAATACTTTATGTACTTTTAGCAGTGAGTTTGTTTAACAGAAAGCTTGACTTGAGCATATTTTACAACATAATTAACTGTTCCTATAAAAATAACATCTTTGCATATACTGAAGAATATTACCACACCATAGGAAATGTTCCCCAGTGCAAATTTTAATTTCAATTAGTTTCAGTGCTTTGAATATTATAATATCCATTCTAATAAATGTAGATTGGCTTATAAAAATGAGCTGTGATAAACCTAGTTTAGCATCTCTAAGAAAAAACTTTGGAACAAAATAAATTTTGCTCTTCCTTTTTCTGAGACCTATAATAGAAACACAAAAAGAATACAACGAAAATGGAAAATAATTTGATCATCATCATTTGTAAATGGTTTTATCCACAACCACAAAATATAAAGAGCATTTTGCAAATACACTGAAATTGTAATTAAATTGGAGAAAATTGCCATGTTTTAATACATTCTTCTCTAGGATCCTTCCCAATTTTCAGATTTTTTTTTTTTAGGACTAAGTGAGAGGATTTTAAAAAATATAAAGGTGCTGGAGCTGATGAAGTGACAAGGCTGGGGCAGCTCATGGAAAAGTGGGAAACTCCCCTAGAACTCTCCAAACTCACCTTGATGACAGGCACCAGAAACATCTACAAAGAAATGGGTAAGGGGAGAAGGTTCTGCCACTGACCAGATTCAGCAGTAAAGAGATAACTCTAAATAGAGGTTGGTGATATAAGGAACAATACGAGTCATGACGGGAATACGTGAGTTGAGAAAACACATTAGTGTTGCCCCACTTTGGATGGGCAACAGCCAGCTTCCCCACATGGTCACACTCCTTTGTCCTTTTTAATGATTATTCTTGAGCAAGTATCTGGCTCTCATTGAGTTATCTCGACGCCTGGTATGTAACGATCGCTAAGGAACCAGCAACAGAACAATCAACAGACAGATGAAGAGTACATGTAAAAATAATTATGATATGAAATTTCAGATACGTAGCTCTCAAAACTCTATGTCTGTGCATAATGCAAAACCCAGAAATCAACAAGGACGTTTTGGAATACCAGTGTGAGATCAGTCACTGGAAAGAACTTTTCAGTCATCACCTATGTGAAGTGAAGGAAAAGGGCTGAATACTTAGGAAACAGAAACAGAATGAGCCAGAATGAATAGGTGATAACTAATTGAACCACAAGGACATTAAACACTGTCTTTAATTTTTCATGCTTTAAAATGAAAACATGATGACGTCACTTCCCAAAACAAAGTATATCGGTGGCTATCTACTGTGCTTTGAAAACTTTTAATATCATTTATTTGCATGGCTTTTAATGTGGTTCCAATCTACTCTTTCTTCTTTTGCCTCTACCTTTGTATCTTATTTTTTGGCTTGTTCACAAATGTGCCAAGGACTTTTGTGACTTTTATATTTACTTCATTTTGGTCTTTCTAACACTCTTTTTTAAAGGATCCTTCCTCAAACTTTTGTTACTGTCGTTGTTGATATACTTTAAGAATCAGGTCAACTGTCCCTTTTTCTGTGAGGCTTTCTGTTGGTAAGCAAAAATACTCTTTCATTTTTTTTGCTTATGCTTTTATCAAAAAAAAAAATGATACAGTTAGAATGACATTAATTAATGGCATTTGAAGAATCAATTTTTTTTCAATTGAAATTAGAAGTCCGGGTAGAATATTAACAAGTTTTGGATCAATGGTTATAGGAAAAGGAGAGAAAAGGCTGGATTTGGCAGTTGTCCAACGAGAGTATAAATTCAGTCTGTGAGGGACATAGACTTATTTGTGGAGATTCTTGGGAGAATGAGCCATTTGTAGAGAACAGAACCTGAGGGCATGGCAAACAAGACGAGAAAAAAGGAGCAGGTTGAGAACAGGAAAAATCCCAGGAACAGAAGTTGCTCAGAAACCCATGCCAGCAGGCTGTGCCAGAGAAGTTTATCTGCAGCCAACAATGGCCCTGCTGACACACTGGCATCTAGAAATCAGAAAATTTATGAGGAGAAAAGACAAAAGTAAAGCCAGTATCCATAGATGGACCGAGCATCAAATGGATTACTCAGACAGGAATTCAAACCAAGAAAAATATGACAGGAGAGTTGTCAGAATAAGAATCGCCATGAGGAGGTGAGACTCAGGCATGGTACCAAACCCCAAATACTTATGACAAAATTTTTAACTCATTTCTGCCTTCGTTCAGTGACTCTCAAACCTGATTATTAAATGACTATTGTCTCTCAAAATACAAACCTCAAATCCCACTTCCAAAGATATAGAATCAATAAGGCTGTATTTAAAAACAAATTAAAAAACAGATAATGAAATGTAACTCTAATGTTTGCAGCCTGTTTGTTCTAGGCTGGCACAATAGGGTCACCTCATCTTGCCTCTATTTTTCCTTTATATTTATCTAGACCTTTTTTTTTTAACTTTATTAAATTTATTGCAGTGACATTGGTTAATAAATAGGTTTCATGTGTACAGTTCTATAATACATCATCTGTATATTGCACTGTGTTCACCACCCAGAGTCAAGTCTCCTTCCATCAGTATACAAATAGATTTGACCCCCTTTACCCTCTTCTACCACCTGCCCAACCCACCATACTGTTATCTGTGCCTGTGAGTTTTTGTGTCTTTGCCTTGTTTGTTTGTTTGTTGCTTTCAGTTTTTATATCCCACATATAAGTGAAATCATATGGTTCCTGACTTTCAATTTCATTTCCTCAGCTTTTCCATTAAAAACTTCTCTCATTTGTAGTATCTCACCCAAATTCGTCTTGGTTTTATCCCTGGGATATATTGCTCTGTGTCATGGTTTGTTTTATTTCTGTTTCAAGGATAGATTCCAAGTGTCTGAAAATGTGCTTTCTTCTGCTTTCCAAATATTAGTTCTCAGGCTTAAATACCTGTGTGTAAAGAAGCTAGTATATTTGATTTTACTTTCAGTAGCATCAACAAAACTCATCTTGACTTAACAACTTCTACCCTCACATTTCTGTCAACAGATTCGTCAAGAATCTTTGCAATTAATATGCTTATGCTAGTGCTAATGGTACAGTTGCAAACCTATAATTAACATATCAGTTATAATTAATACTAACATTTCAACCATATATTACAGCCGACAAATTTCTGACTAAATAAATGAACTGAATACGTATTCAATAAACATTTATCACTAACTACTGTCTGAACTATAGTAATTAGATGAAGATTGTGGGACAATGACAAATAATTTCCAAAGGCAAATTACAATCTCTTGAAGATGAAAAAAGAAAACCACAATAGAGCAATGTTTTGATTTTAATAATGGTGAAATTCTAGCACTTATAGTATGTTATATGCAGACCATGTATAATGAGATATTTTACTATACCCACTCATATTTTAATGCAGGAGTAGAATATGCTTTTTATGAAAAGAGCCAGATAGTGAATGTTTTCAGATTTATGGGCCATATGGTCTCCATTGCAGCTATTCAACCTTGCCACTATAATACGAAAGCAGCCACAGCAAAGAATGGGTGGGGTTGTATCCAACACACTTTATTTATAAAAAACAGGCAGGTGACTGAATTTGACCCCCAGGTTACACTGCAGTGGGCATGATTTGATCCATGATATATTCTATATTGGGGTAATGAAATATGAAAAGGTGTTTCTCTTTTTAAAAATCCTTTGTATAAATATATTGAAGACATGACAAACTTTGATTATATATAATGTAGAAAGTTATTTTACTGATATAAAATTTCCAGAATTTATGCCACTGAATATTTATCACATGCTCTATGCTGCACAATGCAAGGGGAAAAGGAAAAGGAAAACATTTATCAATATGAATCTCCATCAAGCCGTTATGATTTTGTTAAATTAACAATTGTTTAAGCGGAGCACAGCAGGCTGGATGGTTAGTCACTGGTCCACAACAGACCACAAAAGAAATTGAAATAGAGAAGTTCATGACTCCGAGTCCTAGAGTAAGTACGCAACACACCTCACGGGACCACGAGGTAACCATCAGAAGCTAGAAGAGGCAAGGAAGAATTCTCCCCTGATGCTTTCAGAGGGAGCATGTCAACAACTTGATTTTAGACTTCTAGGCTCAAGAACTATGAAAGAATAAGTTTGTGTTGTTTTAAACAACTAAATGTGCGGTAATTTGCTGTTACAGCCCTAAGGCTAAAAATACTCATAATGTATCTCTCAAAGCTGTGCTAAAAAGGTTGTTCTCTGGATCCTCTAAAAGACCTAGTTAGGGGGTGAGAAAATAGGCAACATACAAAATAATCTACTCCAGCATTCCTAAATATTTAAGCCCTGGACCCCAAAGACCATATGGTATCTCAAATACATATATACATATATATATATTTAATATTGGTCTTCATTGTGTCCTAATTATCAGTGGCAATGAGATCATTAATATCCTTAAATCCAATTAAATCAGAATCAATTCCAGATTCCTGACCTTAAGAATGTCCCCGCGGAAGCACTTCTGATACCAACAATTTTATTATTTTTGGTGTACTAAAGGAAATAGAGCCATTACATTTTTTCTAAATTATAAACTTTCATCACCATTATAACAAAAATAATTCTGTGTTTCTACCCATACGACGGCATTTCAAAGAGTGAAATTCAGTTTGCTTAAATATTCATAAACTGTTCATCTTCTTCTATTTTCCTCAAAGAAAATAAATAAACAGAAACTAACCAAATCTTGGATTTTTGACTATAAGGAGTAACAACGTCTCAGAGGAGAGAAACTAATATATTGAAATGAAATGGAAAACGCAAATCGGACAGCAGGGTCTTTGATCCTGTGTTGGAGGAACGGGTAAAGATGATAGATACATGTCTAGTCTGTTCTGATGACCCTCAGGGTCACTGTCATGTCTTCCATAATTTCTACCATGTCTAGATTGCTAAAGACAAAATACAGAATGAAATAATCCCGGGAAAATATTGTCTTAGGTTAGTATTATTAGTATATTATGAGGGTAGGTAAAACAGGATATAAAGCTAGAAACAGCTTTCACTGGTGGAAAATTTTCAAATCCAGTCATTCGGTATTTATTATTTTCTATTATCTACTATTCAGGAAGCTCTGTTAGAAACAAACAGGTAATAGTGAAACAAATGCTATAATGGTTAAATATCTTCTATGACATTATATTCAAGTATATTTGGAGAATTTTGATTGGTAACACAGTTTTCAACACATTAACTATTAGGATAAGTATCATTTAGAAAAAAAAAGTAGTTACACTTGATTTTTATCAAATTCTGAGTTGTCAGGTCACTGAGGAGAAGAGATGTAGAGGTTTCATATGTGCACCTGTTATTACGAGATCTCCCCGTTGAAGCTTCCAAAAGAGGTCTGAAGCTAAAAGGAATATAATTTCTAAAACAATATCATAGCAGTAAAGAGGACGAGTTCTAGAGTTACATGAGTAATTTAGAAACCAGCTTCTAACAGTCCTCAAAAATATCTGTCAGTGAGAGCTTTGGGAGGTTTTTAATTTCACTGTGCTTGGTTTCCTTGTTTGTAAAAATGATGGTGATAATAATTCTAACCTCATACATAAAAAATGTGAACATTTAAAGTTTGTCAAGCACATGGTAGATGTGCAACAAGTTAATTATTATTGCTTGTTAAAATTTCAAATATAGTCTGTCTAATTGAATAAAAACATGGAATATACATTGTGGCCTTTACCTCAAATGCAGAGTCAATTGCTATATGATTCTGCTTTAGACATTCTTATAGTCGTAACCTAGATATGCATTTTTTCAAGGCTTAAAAGTAAAGCTCCCCGCTTATGCCTTACCATTGGAAGTACAGTTTTGGGTTATATTTGTTTTTTACTCTTTCCTTTCTTCCCTCCATTTGTCCTACATTCCTCTTTTCCTTTCCTTTCTGCCCCCCTCTACATTTATTACTAATATTTAAAATGTTAAAAAGGAAAAAACTTCATTCTCAGTCCTGTGGTAGCTCTCATCCCTCCCTCTTGCCCACACAACCTGTGACCCATTTCCTCAGGGCCGGTTCAAAACTGAACCTGTTCACTGGTGTTTTCACTGAAAACATTCGGTGCCAGAGTTGTAGGGAGGAGGGCTAGAAAAAGGCCACGATTCCACTCAGAGGTAGACCAGGTGGAGAGTCACAGAATTCAAACAAAAAGGCTGGAGTCCTCAAAATAGCAGAGTCTAACTAAAACGAGCTGAAGAGGAGCTAGAGTAGGCCTCTCAGAGGCTTTATAAGATAACTCATGCGCCAGTGTCAAAGGCAGAATAACCAACCCCAGGAGAAAAATGGGGAGGATCAGGGAGGCAGTCTTGCGGAAAGTTTCACAATTCTCACACGTTGGGAGGCAGGGATAGTCTACGAGGCACCAAGAGCTTCACCCATTTTGGCAGAAAAAGTTACTCCAGGGTTGGGAAGTCACAAAAATGCCACAGCCACTGAGAAAGGCTACAAGGGGATGCACAGTTTCATAAAGCACAGTGATCACAAACCATAGCAGTGGGGATACTGCCACTGCCACAGAAACTATGAAATCTAAAAGCAAGGAGTGTGGCCCTTCAGGGAGCAACCGTGTACCTGTCATCCAAACTTGACCCCAGGTCAGACCACCGGTGAATTTCACAGAGCAGCTGACAAAACTGGGGGTTGGGGGGGGGGGGTCACATAAGTATAATTTAAAACAAGCAACTAGAGAAAGGGAATCATAGTCAGCTATTCCAGGGAACAGTACTGCCTCTCAGAGATTGACAGCAGTACTGGGCTTGGTGGATCAACGTACAGGAAACAACACCAGAGAGGTTTCCTGTTCATCAGCCATTTGCAGAGGAGGAAGAGAATCCAGGAGGCAGCTGATGGGAGCAAATCTGGGGTCCTGAGGGTGAGGCTCTAAAGACTGGATCAGAAGAAAGAATGCACACCATGTACCAGTTGTGAGAACACAACTCTGGACCCAAATGGGGGCAGGGGTGGGTGAGGGTGGACATCACTGACTGAGGTGGTAGGTGGACCAACCTCACAGTAGTCATCATGGGTCCACAGGGAAATCTATGGCGACCAGGTCACAGAGGGAAAAATCTCGGTGTCACAGTGGAAAAATCTCAGTGTCACAGTGGAAGTCCATCGATGCCTGGGTGGTAAAAGGCGCAGAGGTCTCCATATCAACAATGGCCCTTTTTGGCAAAGTGTCAGCAGCCAGGACAGTCAGATTTCTGTACCATAACCTGAGGTCCATCCTTGGGTGGCCAGGTATTCTTGGTAAGAGACCAGCTTTTGAGCCTTCCAGGGTTTCTCTGTTCTTCATAAAAGTCTCCCCTGGAAGGAACTCCATGGACTGGTCCAGGAAAAGGTGGTTCAGCATTGACCCCACCACAACTATGACCAGATGGGCCAGATCTAGCACCCAGGACTCCCTAGACTGGGCCTCTACCCCACGGAGAAGGCAGGAGACTCAGCACTCGTGGAACCACTGGTCCTCTTGAACCTGGACGACCTCTGTGAAAAGCAATGGGACTGTATCTTTCTGTCTCCAGTCTCTTTTAGTTCTGGCAGTGGGGTCACACTGATGCTTGCTGCTGATTCTGCTTTGTCATTGGGCATCGTGATCATAGCAATGGCTGCAGCAGTATTTTCATTTCTTTCTTTTTAAACCACATTTTCTTATGCGAGAAGGATTTATGGAAATTCTCAGGGAGAGTTACATAACTTCTTTGTTTAACCTCTACCAGCTGATTTCAGACCTCATCTTCACTCTGTGAAGTTTTCCTAGGTGATGGTTAATGAAGCATTCCCATGTAATTCATTCTAAGTGTAGACATAGTCCCTCACTAAGAGAAGATAGTTATCATAGTATAAACATCACTGTAACAAAAGAAAAGGCAAAACCAAATTCTAAATATGGATGCAGGCCCAAAGTCAAAGTAGATATATATTCCCTGATCCTTCTCCTCCTACCCCCTTCCAACGTTTCTGTAAAATTTTAAAACAAACGAAAAGTCTTCTAAAGCACCTGGCTTGCCATGAAGTACCCCGGCTTCAGAGAAAGTGAAGGCCATTCTTGCCTTCATGAACACATTCCTGGGTTCATGGAATTTTTCTTGTACTCCGGTCATTCTCAAAATATCATGATCATTGTTTGAGGGGTAACCTATTCCAGAAGATGTCAATCTGGAAATTTCAAACATCAATTTAGCATTAAAAGTATAACAACAAAATAGGTACAAGTAGACACGTAATTTAGGAATTTCTACTAAAGCACCAAAAATTGATATTTTGTTTGTAATTTTTGAAACCAAATATTATGAATGGTGTCCAATGTTTAAAACATTTTGACAGGTGTTGGTAGTTGAAACCCCACATTAAATTGAATAACATATTTTAAAACGAAAAATTATATAAGCCACTCATGAAATAAACACTTTGAGCAAGCAAAAATGCTGACATTTCAATTTGATGGCATGCATGTATCAGTAATCTATTTTTGGAGGGAAGCCTGGTACATCAGATGCCTGTACAATCCTGGTTGAGGTTGGACCATAATGTGACGGTGGTTTGACCCCTCTATATGAGGACTGACAATTATGTTTACGGACTTCTTGCAACGATGCTGGTAACCTTTTTTGATATCAGAGGGGTTATTCATTATGAATTTGTACCACCTGGACAAACAGTTAACCAAGTTTACTATTTGGAAGTGCTGAAAAGGCTGCGTGAAAAAGTTAGACGACCTGAACTGTTTGCCAACAATTCATGGCTCTTGCATCACGACAATGCATCAGCTCACATGGCACTGTCTGTGAGGGAGTTTTTAGGCAGTGAACAAATAACTGTATTGGAACACCCTCTCTACTCACCTGATCTGGCCCCCAAAGACTTCTTTCTTTACCCAAAGATAAAGGAAATACTGAAATGAAGACATTTTGATGACATTCAGGACATGAAGTGTAATAAATACAACAGCTCTAATGGCCATTCCAGAAAAAGAGTTCCAAAATTGCTTTGAAGGGTTGACTAGGCACTGGCATCAGAGCATAGTTTCCCAAAGGGAGTACTTCAAAGGTGACCATAGCGATATTCAGCAATGAGGTATGTAGCACTTTTTCTAGAATGAGTTTGGGAACGTAATTGTTCCACCACAAATATTGGTATTATGGGTCCTGCCTGTTTTTTTGTGGTTTTTTTTTTTCTGTGTTAAGTGCCACATTTACCCACTTCAAGGCATATATTTACTTTCTTATTCATTTGAAATTCATGTGCTTGAAGTTAAGTAAATTTTATTCCTTAGTTTATGACCTTCATTACAAGATTTTACTCTTGTTTTAATTTATTTGATTCTGTTTCCCCCTTAATCTTTCACCATCACTGCCATTCCTTTTCTCCCATAAACACAATCTTAAGACTTTGGTAAATTGTTGTTTATGTACTATCATTGTGTCCCCGAGAGGAACTCTAAAACACGATGCCGAGATAAAAATGACACGCTGTGAAGGACTTGACTTCATTGTGCTTTACAAAGGCCCCTGGTTTTGTTTTCTGCAAAACTAAATAGAACAATAGTGAAATAGTCAAATGAAAAATAATCACGCCATTCCAATGTTTTGCATTTATTGTTTTAGAGCAATAAAAAAAAAAGTTCAAGTGTAAATCTTGTTTTCCAGGACTAACTGTATTCCAAAAAGATTTTTCCCATAAGCTCTATATTAGCTGGTTTAAATTTCTTCCCAACCTGCATTACAGAGTCATAAACTTTTATTTGTTTAAATGCCAATATAGATGTGCAGGACCTATCTTTCCTATGCATGCACTAGAGAGGTTCTGAATCACACATGATTTTAAGAGGCACAGAAAAAACATCACTGCTACAGATTTCTTATAGTGGCCTACATAAGCCTCTATTTTTAATACAACAGCAATTACACAGAAGGTGGAGAGGGACAGAGAGTCAAAATACAGATATTCTTCTATATGATTATAAACTAATGGTGCAAAAACAATAGAGATCCTCTTTTCTATTTTCTGACAGAACGTGATAGTGTTGGAGTTCTTGAGAAGGCAGAAGATGGGTGGGAGAAAGGAGGCTGGGACTTCTACACATATTAACATTTCTTATAAATCATTGCCTTACCATCAAATGACAAATGAGATCTACAACTTTGAATGGGATCAGTCCTGTTTATATAACAAGCACAGCATACTGACTAATTCCTTTTTTAAAAAAAATCCTGTTTTTGTCTTTTCTGAATTGCTATTTTCCATATTTTTTTAAAATAAATTCTAGTGTTTCTGATGATGGCAATGGTAATAGTGTTTAAAAATAAATAACACTGTAACTCTAATTGGGGAGAATATGGCAAAAGAATTTCACTAATTAGTCCCACTTCTTGAAAGCAAGCATCCTGCCCTGAACTTGTGTTATACTAATTATGGCCCTTTGCAAGATATTAGACACACTGAAAAACAATAAACCTCTATTATGAAATTGTTGATAACAAGATTAATTGTGCTTTAGATTAGAAAGAATTTTCTCTTTCATATTCATGATTATAACTCATAGTTATAAGATAACTTGATGAGAATTAAAGACTGGACTTGGTAAAAATCAATTTTCATCAGGAAGCAATAAAGAGACCATGCATTGAAATTGTACT
The DNA here is from genome assembly GCF_004115265.2 of Rhinolophus ferrumequinum. Lineage (NCBI taxonomy): Eukaryota > Metazoa > Chordata > Mammalia > Chiroptera > Rhinolophidae > Rhinolophus > Rhinolophus ferrumequinum. The sequence goes on from NC_046309.1 coordinate 19,805,948, forward strand.
GTACTGAAATATAGGGTACTAAAAGGAGAAAGAAAAGTAAGAAGACATAAAAAGAGAAGATACAATATAAATGTATAAGTATTTGCAGCCTGAGCTGTTCAAGTCATAATAAGAAAGGCAATAACTAGACATTCATATACGATCAAGGGGAATCCACAGTTAGCAAATGTGTGGTAATGAGGCAGAAAAAGGGAAAAACAAAAACAAACAAACAAACAAACAAAAAAACAGGCACAGAGTTGAAGAAAAAAAATCAGTGAAGATTTTATAAGACCATTAAAACCACGGCATTTCAAAATGCAAAGAATGATGTATTAAAGCCAAGTGGGCAAGAGAATATTATAGACGTAGTGTTATCAGATCTATGATTCTCATCATCATCATCATGATCGTCACCAACATCATCATAGCTAGAAATAATTGAGTGCCTACCACGAGTCAAACACTGTACTGATGTCTATTAGCTTCTCCAGGTAGCTATTCTCTAAAATTTATAAATCAGTAAATTAGGGCTTTAAAAATACCCAAAGCCTTACTATTAAATAAAATAATTTGACTTGAGTCAGATGCAATTAGTCTTCAATTTCAATTTTACTACCTCACCCATCAGTAGAATGACCTTGGGCAAATAGTTTGACTGTTTAAACTCTTGCTTAACTGTGGCTTATTATATCAGTTTTGTTGCTTCAAACATTGCACTTTATTTAATGTAGATCATTGATGTCATTGATAGAGTACAGTGCTTTAAACTCTTAAAATGACACTGTTTGCTTATACAATTTTTAAATATAATGTCCTTTAATTAATTCTTCTTAGACATTTTCTTTACAATAATAACTCTATATTTAAGGTTTGCATGCAATAATAATTTTTTATTCTTTAATAAACCCTAAATGTTCTGCCTCAGATTGAAACTAGTACATCCATTCTACAAAAAGAGGTCTACAAACCAATCTATTAGTTTAGGCATAGGATATAGTTCTTAGATTTTTTTTCTAGTTCTTAGGATGATTTCTAAAAATATTTCGGTGGTATATAAAAAATTGGGTAAACTATCAAACTACATAACTCTCGCAAAGCAAAAACCTCTATATTTTTATTTGTTCATGCTGAAGACTGAAGTCCAGCGCATCTAGAGCAAGAAAAAAATCACAGAAAATATATGTTAGGCTTCTATATAAACTTAAATCCATTTCAAAGATTATGCTTGAGTATATAAAATACCCTCAGATTTTATACATTTAAAAAATAATGATAATGATATGGCAATTTTAAATCACAACCTTAAAATCTATTAATTGGGCTATGGAATAAATAATTATATTTTAAAGTAGATTTATCTTCCTAAGTGTATTTGTCTTAGGGTAAAATTTCTTTGAATTTTTAAATATATGATAATTCATTATTTTTTCTCAGGATTCTTTGGCTCTTCGGGTTCTTTTGTGATTTCATACAAATCTGATCATTTTTTGTTCTATTTCTTCAAAAAATGCCATTGGGGATTTTGATGGGGATTGCATTAAATCTGTGTATTGCTTTACATAATGTGACCATTTTAACTATAGTTGATTCTTCTGATGGAGATGAAATAGCTTCCTATTTCTTTGTATCTTCCTCAATTAAAGAAAAAGACCACAGATATCACACTCCCTGACTTCAAATTATACTATAAAGCGACAATAATCAAAATAGCATGGTATTGGAAGAAAAACAGACACACAGACCAATGGAATAGAATTGAGAACCGAGAAATAAACACACCACACATGTGTATGGGCAGATAATTTTTGACAAAAGAGCCAAAAAATACAATGGAGAAAAGAAACCCTCTTCAATAAATGGTGCTGGGAAAATTGTAAAGCCACGTCAAAAGAATGAATTAGACTGCTACTTGTCACCATACACCAAAATAACTCAAAATTGATCAAAGACCTAAATATAATACCTGAAAAAATAAATTTCATTTAAAAAGCATAGGTATTAAACTTATAGACCTTGGGTTTAGAAGAGAGTTTATGAACTTGATCTCAAAGGCAAGGGACGTAAAAGCAAAAACAAAAGAATGGAACTATATCAAACTAAAAAGCTTCTGCACAGCAAAAGAAACCATCAACAAAACAAACAGCCAACCAAGCAAATGGGGGAAGAAATTTGCAGACAATAGCTCCTGTATGGGGCTAATACCCAAAATATGTAAAAAATTCATACAACTCAACAACTACAATACCAAAAAACAACCCAAATAAAAAATGGGCAGAGGACCTGAACAGACACTTCTTTGAAGAAGACATACTGGTACAAACGACTAACAGTTATATGAAAAAATGCTCAGCTTCACAAGCTCTTAGGGAAATACAAATCAAAACCACAATGAGATACCACCTCACACCTGTTAGAATGGCCATCATCAATAAGACAAGTAATAGTAAGAGTTGGAGAGGCTGTGGAGAAAAAGGAACCCTCATACACTGCTGGTGGGAATGTAAATTGGCACAGCCACTATGGAAAACAGTATGGAGGTGCCTCAAAAAATTAAGAATAGAATTAACATATGACCCAGCAACCGCTCTTCTGGGTATCTACCCTGAAAACCTGAAAAGATTTATCCATAAAGATATGCGTTGCCTTATGTTCACCTCAGCATTATTTGTGGTGACCAAGACATGTGAACAACCAAAGTGTCCTTCGATAGATGATTGGATAAAGAAGATGTGTGGTACATATATGCAATGGAAAGTTACTCAGCCATAAGAAACAATGAAATACTGTCATTTGCAACATGGATGGATCCTGAGATTATTATGCTAAGTGAAATAAGTCAGAAAGAAAAAGTAAAAACTATATGATTTTACTCAAATGGCTCACCTGTCTCATGCTGTGAACTTTCCTAAAACCGCCCAAAGGTTCACAAACCCCCAAAAAGCAGAGTCTGACCTGGGTGTGTCCCATACCTCTGACTAAGCAGCTCCAAGCCTAGTACTAGCAGCAGAAGCAAACTCATAGATACTAAGAACATTTTGATGGTTGCCAGATGGAAGGGGTCTTGGGGGGAATGGATGAAAAAGGGGAAGGGACTAAGAAGTACAAATTGGTAGTTACAAAATAGGCATGGGGATGTAAAGTAAAGCATAGGAAATATAGTCAATAATACTGTAATAACTATGTATGGTGACAGGTGGGTACTAGATTTATTGGGGTGATCACTTCATAAGTTATATAAATGTCCAATCTCTGCATAGTACACTTGAAACCAATATAATATTGTACGTCAACTGTAATTGAAAAATTAATATATATATATATATATATATATATATATATAAAGTAAAGAAAGATGCATAAAAACAGAAAAATAATCCTACTCTACCACTCCATGGGGTAGAAGTGGAACAAAAGAAAAGTCTTTAAAACTGGATATGATTGTCAGATATTAACAAAGGGAAATCTTAGAATATGGGGTATGGATTCAGGTTCTTATTGTAAAAACTTTATCTGGTTCAGGTAACTTTTATTAACACTGATATTACTTCCATTTATTTCAGCCTTCCTTTAGATACCAAAGAAATGATAGATGGATGCACGCAGGTTCCCCTACTTCATTTGTGATGAACAGTTTGTTATTCTCCTTGACAGGGTTTACAATGAGAGAAGAAGGTAATGACAAATTAGATCTCTCCTCAGTGAAATTTGTTTTTAGCAATCATTCTGTTTGTTTGTTTTTCAGCAAAATGCTCCTTCCATCCAGCTTCAGAACTATATGTTGATCCCCAATTTTTAATTTTGGTTGTTTGTTATTCTGATTAATAAAAGGATGCATATTTTAAAGCTGTCATCTGGGAATAAGTCTATATTCTATATGTCATTGGCAGGTAGGCCAAGGAGTTTTTCTGCTAAATTATATTCCCAGCAGGAATAGATGTAGATACTCTAAAAAACTCCGTGCACAGTGACATCTGTATCTGTGAAAAGGGACCAATTTGCATTCCATCTGGCACCAGGGAGTTGAGCTACTTAAAGTCATATTGGAGACATTTTGGCTCTGGCAGTTAGGGTTCCAGCTACGTGGGGAATTAAATGCTCCACACAGAGCTGCCGACAGGAGTATCCCAGCCCTGAAAACGACTAACTGGGTGGTATCATTGGGCTGACTAGAATGATCGGAGCAAAAGGAAGACATCTAAGTGTGGAAAATCCAGAAGTCTCATTTGTCATAATAATTCACAGCATTAAAAGTTTATCCTTCAAATATAAGTTCATTTTTAAAATAAAGATATTAGCCTTGAGGCCCAATAAAAAGGATAAAAATGTTCTTTTGAAGGTGCAGCATAATGTGTCTGTAAGTAGCAGCTTGAGAGAAAATTAGAGTCGTTAGGGTGCCATGGTAAAGAGTTTTATTTCTATTTAATTCAAATTAAATTCGATTCAAAATACAGGGGAACAAGGGTGGTTATTGCCAGGGATGCTATTAAGGCTTCTGTTCAGCCTTTCCTTAGACTCTTCATTAAAATCAGACTGACGGTATCATCCCCTTCATCACTCTTCTGTTTATTCTCGCTTCACCACTACTCTAAACACAATTCCTTCTGGTTGGAAGAAGAATCCAGAATAGGAGATGAAAGGGCAAAGGAAGGAGGCATCAGTGGAAACATATATTGCTTAGGAGAGGGCACATTTTAAAAGTTTTACTCCCCATTTCCAAGATTGGGTTGATAAATAAACACTGCACAGTTTTGTGATATCTGCATTTTAAAAATGAATTAAGGTATTATTGATTTTTTTGTCTTTTTTTTCTTTACAGTGCCTTGCTCATGGTAAAGTAATTTTCATATAAACTTCTACCAATTTCCAAGAAGAATATAGTTAATGTACTTATTTTAAAATTTTTGTTCCCAACAATTCATGTTTTATGTTCTGCTCATGATATGATAGAAGGCACCAAATGATCCTATCAGAAGGTAACAATTTCCAACAGTGCTAACTGCCCTCTTCTTGCGACAGATAGAGTAATGGGTTAGAACAATCAGCAAGGTTCTCTCAGGTGGAAGAAAATAGAACAAAGTCACTGGACACCTGATTCTAGAGAGTCATTCATTCACTTGTGCAGGAGTCTTACTGAACAATAGCCTGAGGCAATGGAAGAAATAGCTTAAAGTCTGACTTTCAAGCTTAAAGTCTGCTATTAGTAAAAAGGTATGCAAATAAGTTATAATATATAAGAGAAGGCAGTGTGCTAAGCATCCAAAGAATCAGTCAAGTGCATCCGGAAATGGGACAGAGCACTTCCAATCTTTTCATTAGCAAATAGTTATACAGCTCTGACTTCGTTCCAGACATCACTCTACATATTTTTCAAATATTCCTCATTTAATTCTTATAACAACCCTCTGTGAAACATATCATGATTAGCCCAATTTTACAGATGGGAACAAATAGGTTAAAAAAATCTTTAAATCATATACCTAGAAAGAGGTCTAAACCCAGGCATTCTGGCTCTGAATCGCCTTACTTAAGGGCTCCATACACTCAGCTGCCTCCTAGAGACAGCCATTAGGGTCAGACCTTTTTGGCACTGTATTAAAAAAGTATCTGAGTGGAGAAGACAAGGAGTATTCTGGGTGATGAAAGAAGCTTATCTGAAAGCAGCAAAGCAAAGGACACAGCTGTTCAGGTGGGTATCATAGTTCAATTATCAAGACGAGTATGCAGATATGTAGCGGTATGTAATTTTTAACATGTACATTTATAGATGAGCAAAATTCCAAACCACTGGGCCCTGCCACTTACCAAAGCCATCGTAAAGTTTCAAATCCCCTTAATCTGAATCTTGACTTGAACACAAATGTGAAGCCCATAGAATCTTGGTTTGAGGAATTTCCGTTTATTACTAATTACCTTTCAGGGCATTTAAATTATTTCAGGTCTGCAAATGCCTCTCGTGGTTCTTGGAATAACTTTTTCTCATCATAAGAATTATTAAATTATATATAAATTAATGATACTGAGAGACGAAACAATATAGTGGGAATAAGCTTTAGATCAGACATACCTGGATTTGAATCACATCTCTGTTATTTGCTAGTTGTGTATAATCTATTCGCCTCCTCAAGGCTCAGTTTATTCATCTGTAAAATGGGGATAAAATGATGATTTATTTCTTCAAATGGTAGTTATAAATATTAAATTAAATAGTGCACATTGAAATACATAGTACAGAACCTGGCACATATTAATTACTCAGTAAATTTTAGCTACTCTTACTATCATAGCCAATCCTCTGGTTTTTATATTGACATAATATGACAGGGATTGGATTCTGAGGTATTAATAACATAGCAAAGTGAATGTTTTAAATATTTAAGAAAGTTAGTTTTGATAATGACAAAGGAGTCAGCAATTGAATATCACAGACAGGGTTGGAATTCTAGCTCCATGAGTTGTTGTGTGATTTTGAGTTAAGTTAAGTAGCTTTATGAGTCTATTCTTGGTATCTGAATAAAATAATATGAATAGTCTCATACATTCAATGAGTTATATGTATAAGGAAACTGATACATTGCCAGACACATAGTAGATACTCAATAAATATGAACTTTTGGTTTAACAATTCTAATTGGACTCCTATTATTCCCTCCTAAATGTTATTTGTAATAAAAGCTTCAAAAGGGATAACAGAAAGGTAGAGAAATAGCAAATTACTGGCATATTAATGTTTGATCAAGAATTTACTAATGGTTTTGATAACATATCATTTTACACTGGGCCACTGTAGAAGAATGATATCTCATGGGTTGTTTTTATTTTACCTTTTTTTCATTACATAGTTTTATATCTGAATTTACCCGTTTGGTGTTGATAAAAGCAGTCAAATTGATCATTGCGTGGGGACAGTTGTGTTTTCAAAAATACAAACTGAAAGTACTATAGTACCCAAATGTGTTCAAACTGGATTTTTAGAATTTATTTACATAGTCTAATTAATAGTTGCTGACTGAATCAAAGAAATCAGTTTGGAAAATTTAGAGCATATCCTGGCATCTGTTCTTGGGTCATTATTTACTGAAGCTACAGTTTTACAGCATGTGGGGCAATTATTATAAAATTAACTGATAAACTAAGCATTTCCACCAGCAGAAAAGAGCTGATTTCACGACTATAAACGGGTTTGAAAATTTTAAAGTACATATTCAGGCAGTCCCAGATTTATATATACAGCATCCCAATATCAATAATCTTAGCTAGTGTTTATTGAGAACTTTTAGTACCAAACATTTTACAAGAAGTATCACATTTAACTAACAGTTTAAAACCTATGTGTAAATAGCTTATACCCTCCATCCTCCAGATGAGTAAACTGAGATTTATGTTAAATTAAAAAAAATTTTGCTAAAGTCATATCATTAGTAAGTGGCATATCTGAGTCTTGAATTCAGGTATGGTCAACTTTACAGCTCATATTTTTACCTCTTCTAGTTTGGATACCTTTATAGATACATCACAGAAAATAATAATTCTACAGATAATCACAGGAAATGTCTACTTTGGTATGGTGTCTATAGATATTTTTACCTTCCAAAGCACATCATCTGATGTTCCTTACTTCTCTCCTGGCCATCTTGTTAGTCACCAGGATCCCCTACCACTGTTGTAGGCTGGGCCCTTGTATTCTTCCCCACCCCCAGCCTCTCCACCATGACAGACCCATCCCACCCATCCTCTTCCCTGACTCCCTTTACTCTTTTACTGCATCTCTGTGTCCTGATTGGAATGTGTCCTGGGAGACGAGATCAGAGCAGGTAATTCTCACTTTCTCTATTACAAGCCCCAACACGCTTACTTTGGATGCTACATAACAACTTTGATAAAATGACTAGCATGTTCAGTCTGGTACTTTCCCTGAAAAACAGAGTAAAATATAAATTTACTTCGTATGTTTACATATGCAAAAAAAAATCTCTACTTTTTAAATTAATTTTCATTACTTTTGAGTTTAATTGCAAGAGATAACTATAGTAGAACCAAAGGAGGTAGAGTTTTACATTCTTTCTCTTTATAGCAAAAAAAAAAAAAGAAAGAAATTCTGAGGAAAAATAAACACCTGCCAACTAGTAGTTGGTGACTAGTTGGTGACTAGTCTTTATATTGGTGACTAGAAAATGGAGCAAATATTTTAAGACTGATTTTCTGTAGAAGGTTCAGAATGATAAAAAGCCATGGAGAAAAAGGAGAAGAAAGAAGACACTCTTAGAGTGAGAATAAAGGTTAAATACAAAGAAGATAGAGAACAAAGGAGAAAAAAAAATGAAAATATGAAAGACTTGAAAGCAGAAGCAGACTTCCAAGAGAATATTATACAACACCACTCCACAGACATTGGATGCATCTGTTATATCACTGTCCATAAGATCCAAATTCAAATCCCAGCTTTTCCCTTTGCAGGCTTCCAAGCCTGGAGTTAGTCTTTCTGAGCTTCAGCTTCGTGTTTTAGAAAGTTATAGTAAAGACCAAATGAGACGTTTTGAACGCTTTGCAAACTGGGCTTTGCAAAGTGACATAATTACATGCCAGGAGGTTCAAAAGGCCACAGGATAAATATGAGACATGTCCATCGAGTGGCATCTATTAAAAATATCATTTGTATATTAAAACAGGCATGCATATTTAGAAACAGCAAGCAAAATTCCACCTTTTTTCAGATTACATACAGAACTTTAAAAAAGTAAATACATATGTAGTAGTACAAACAGTGCCTGACTTAATAAGCACTATTTGTTACCTTAAAGAAAATTACATGTCCTGTGAGCTTTCTAAAAGTGTTAGGGTCTTACGGTGAAATACACTTTGGAAATATGCTGTATTGTATCTCACAATGCATATTAATGTACATTAACATTAAAGACACTGATGAATTCTACAGTAACAAAACTTGCCAAATTTATTCAAGTCCAGCATTAATCAATATATTTTCTCATGAAATTCTACTTTCCTTTGGGATACCTATATTAATAACACTAATGGCCTGAAGGAAAAGTTCTAGAAAGCTGTCCTGAGACCTTTGCTCACCAGCTTCCATAAATACTGCTCTTTCCCAGGGAACACACAATTGGAATTCTCAAAAAATATCTTATAAAGAACTTTTGAACATAATTCATATATAAGGTAAGAACAATTTTTACGTAACATAATTTTTCTAAGAATTGGACTCTTTCATAATACAATCTCTGACCATAATGGGGAAAAATAGTTCAATAACCATATCTTATATGAAAGTTGCCATATAGAAGGATTAAATATCTTCAGTTTTATGTGTAATTTAATTTTTTTCCACAAAAGATAGCAATTTAAAAAAAAATTAAGTGTCCTGTTCTGTTCCTGAATGACTATAAAAATCAGGCTAAAGTCATTTATAAAATTGTTAAAATAAGCCCAGTTACTAAATTACTATATATATACCTCACAATTTCTTTATCCATTCACCCATTAAGGGATATTAAGTTGTTTCCATATCTCAGCCATTGTGACTACTGCTGCAATAAATATTGTAGTGTAAATATCTCTTTAAGGTACTGATTTCTTGTTCTTTGTGTATATACCCAGAAGCGGGATTGCTGAAATACATACGAGCAGAAGCTCAGAGTAGAATGGCACTTACCAAAGGGTGGGAGGCGGGGGAAATGGAAAAATGTTAATCAAAGAGTACAAAATTGCAGGTATGCAGGATGAATAAGTCTAGAGATCTAGTGTGCAGCATGATGACTAAAGTTAATAATACAGTATTGAATACTGGCTATTTGCTCAAAGAATAGATTTCAGATGCTCTTATCACACACCAAAAAATGATAACCAAAAAACACGTGAGGAACTTTGTTACTTAACTTGACTCTACTGGTCATTTCATTATGGATACATCTGTCAAATCATCATATTATACACATAAAATTTATATATATGATTTTATTTAAAAAATGAAATGTATTAAAAAAACAAAATGATAATTTTCTGGCTGTATTGGATTCAATACGCTAGCAACAATTTATTCATTTAAAATGATCATCTATATATGATTTGCATCCAATAAAAAAAATAACTTTAGAAAAAAAGAATTTGATGGTTTTAGGAAAACAAATGATTTTTAAGCACATCTCAAATCCATTTATATTCTATCACTTGAAGTGATAAACATAAATTCTTATACCCTTCTACCTGAATCTTAGTTTCTAATCTTTCAATATTGATTTGGTCAAATTGGATTTATAGATTTAATTCAAGAAATTTACATTTTATTCCAAAATTCAGACTTTCTACCAATTTAGATTTTCTTTCTTTATTTTATTTCTGCATAAGAAGAACTTGGCATATATGTTTCAATATTAAATACATGTCATTTTTACTTTGTTATTATTATCATCCTCAAGAAAGTCTTCAAAACAGAGTATTATTTATTTCAAACAAAGACTGGAATGTTAATTTAAAGAGCATTAAAATCTATCATGGCAGATTATATAATCTTATGAATTACTAGCTATTATGTGACTACAGTCAGAAACTGGAAATAAAGTAGTTCATAATAAACTATTGTAATACTCTAACAATAGTGATCGATAACATTAAATTATGTGTATCATATTTAAGAACACAATTCAGAAAATATAGAATAAGGAATATTCTTATAACAAATCTTGTCCTCTCTATTTAAACCTAAGATTTTTCTCAAAATAGTGTTATTAAAATAAATCTCAAAAGTATATTAGCTTCACAAATAACAAATTAAATATTTGAATCACATTTTCATTGTAGAAAGAATACTTAACATAAAATCTACCCTCTTAACAAATTTTCACGTGTGCAATAGAGTATTGCTAACTATCAGCACAATGTTCTCTAGAGAGAACTTAATTATCTTGCGTAATTGAAACTTTATACTCAGTGAATAGCAACTCCCCTAGACTGCACTATTCCACTCATACGAGGTATCTAAAATACAGAGAAGCAGAGAGTAGAATGGTGGTTGCCAGTGGCTGGAAGTCAGAGGAAATGGGGATTAAAATCACATATTTTAAAGTACAAGTTGAACGTATAGTAGTTAATCAGTGTATTTAACAAAGAAGAAATTGTTTTTTTTGTTGTTGTTGTTTTTTTAATTTTATTTTTTAAATTTATTGGGGTGACAATTGTTAGTAAAATTACATAGATTTCAGGTGTGCAATTCTGTATCACATCATCCATAAATCACACTGTGTGTTCACCACCCAGAGTCAGCTCCCCTTCCATCACCATACATTTGATCCCCCTCACCCTCATCCCCCACCCCCCATCCCCCTTACCCTCTGGTAACCACCAAATTACATTCCCCAGATTGATTTTCAAACCCGTGGCCATCCTGTGGTCACCAACTGCCCTCCAATCCCCTCACCCTCCCCCCCACCCCCCACCCCTCCCACCCATCTAGCAACCCTCAGTTTTTCCTCTTTGTCTCCAAAACTGTTTCTGATTAGTTCATTCACTTATTCGTTTCTTTAGATTCCGCAAATAAGTGAGATCATATGGTACTTATCTTTCTCTGTCTGACTTATTTCACTTAACATAATGTTCTCTAGGTGAAGAAATTGTTGAGATAATAGATGTGATTCCTTCCCAGCTATCAGAGGTGTAGGGAAATGTAAATGATTGTGAGATAGAAGGCATTGTAAGTATATTTGAAACAAACAAACAAAAATCAGTTTAGTTGAGAAAACAGAAATCCAGGTTTTGTGTCATAACAGAAAAAAATATTTAAAATAACTTTTTGATAAAACAGGATACATCTAAAATAATTCCATGTAGTCAATATTCATAACAAAATATATGTATTTATGTAAATTCGCCAAATGTTATGAACACAAAGAGTGATACCTCAGACTCAGTAAGAAAACTGAATCAGAAAGAGACAATCTATATAAATACAACTACAAGCATCTGAGTGAATAATTTCAAATATATGACAACATATATTTTATAAATTATGTATATAATTTTTTTTATCTTTTCACTTCATCCTCAGATTTCATATCAACTTGAGTTAGCATCCAGTAAAGTAGGTTTTTAAGATGATGGTTAAAGATAAGCCAATTATTTTTATTTTCCCACATGAAAAGTAAAATGAGGTTTTTCAGTGATACGCACTATTAATTAGAATAGGATAAGTTAAGCTGTAGTTTAAAAACAATAAAAATCCTAGAAGTCTTAGTGGATTAAACCACCGAGATTTATTTCCTGCTCATTCTTGTTTATATCTCGTGAAGTTAGCTGGGGCCCAGCTGCTAGTCAGCCTTGTGTGTGTTCATAACGTTAATTTGATCTGTGCAATAAGGTTGAGTTTCAAGTGGCCTTTACTCCTCATATTGTTTTCATTATTTTATTTTTTATTTTTTAATTTTTGTTAAATTTATTAGGGTGAAATTGGTTAGTAAACTTATATAGGTTTCAAGTGTACAGTTCTATAATACATCATCTATATACTGAACTATGTGTTCGCCATCCAAAATCAATTCTTCCAGATATTTGACCACTTTACGCTCTTCTATCTCCCTACCCATTACTGTCTGGTAACCACTAAAGTATTGTCTATGTCTATGAGTTTTTGTTTGTTTCTTTGTCTTGTTTGTTGCTTTCAGTTTTACATGACATACGTGAGTGAAGTTACATAGTTCTTGATTTTTTTCTGTTCACTTATTTCGCTTAGCATAATAATCTCAAGATCCATCCACGTTGTCATAAATGGCAGTATTCCATCTTATTGCTGAGTAATATTACATTGTGCATGTTAACTCAAAATGTATCAAAGACCAAGATATAAGACCTGAAACAATAAATTGAAGTACCACATCTTCTTTATCCAGTCATCCATCGAAGGACACTTTGGTTGCTTCCATGTCTTGGCCACCATGAATAATGCTGTAATGAACATAGGGGTACACATATCTTTACAGATAAATGTTTTCAGATTTTTTTTGGTAGATACCAAGAAGAGGGATTGCTGGGTCATATGGTAACTCTATTCTTAATTCATTGACGCTCCATACTGCTTTCCATAGTGGCTGCACCAATTTCCATTCCCACCAGCAGTTTGTGAGGGCTCCTTTTTCACCACAACAACCTCTCCAACGCTTGTTATTACTTCTGTTGTTGATAATAGCCATTCTAACAGGTGTGAAATGGTATATCATTGTAGTTTTGATTTGTATTTCCCTAATAGCTAGTGAAATTGAGCATCTTTTTATACGAGGTTGAACTCATCCTAGGAAAAGTGCCACATACCTCATTGATGAATATCACTACAGTCACCTTCAAAGTACTCCCCTTGGGAAGCTATGCACTGATACCAGTGCCTAGTCCACCCTCTCAAAGCAATTTTGGAACTCTTTTTCTGGAATGGCCATCGGAGCTGTCATTGTATTATTCTTCATGTCCTGAATGTCATCAAAATATCTTCCTTTCAGTATTTCCTTTATCTTAGAGTAAAGAACGAAGTCACTGGGGGCCAGATCAGGTAGGGAGGGTGTTCCAATACAGTTATTTGTTTACTGGTTAAAAACTCCCTCACAGACATTGCCGTGTGAGCTGATGCACTGTCTTGAGGCAAGATCCATTGGTGAAAAGTTAAAGTCATCTAACTTTTTCATACAGCGTTTTCAGTACTGCCAAATAGTAAACCTGGTTAACCATTTGCCCATTTGATAGATATTCAAAATGAATAATCCCTCTGATACCAAAAAAGTTAGCAACACCGTTGGAACAAGTTCTCACCTCATTGTCAGACCTTGTATATCTGTTGGTTGTTTGTATCGTTGAGAAACCCATGGCTGTCCCCATCCTACAAGACTAGTTCTGTGGACTTTCTCTATTCCCTTTTGTTACTATTATAAACTGCTCAATTATTTTCTTATCTCAGCTATTTCTTGTCATACGTTACCAATGTAGTAAATAGCAACTGACACTTGCTCCTAACACTGTATGTTCCAATCTCTTCCTTAGAGCTCCAAATTGGTTGGGTGTTGACCTGTGTTCCAACTTATCTCAGCAACAACTGCTTTTACCACGGTTTTACCGCTACCTAGATAGATGTCATGCTTTCCAATATTTAGTAATCATTTATTTGCTACCTACTAGCCAAATCCCAAACAAATGCTACATATTTAAGTGTTTTTCCTTTATGGTAGCATTCATTTTTATATCAGTCAGGATACTACTATTTCAAACTACTTAATGGCATAAAATAATAAAAGTTAATTTTTTATTCACACTACATGACCTTTGCAGGTAAGCTGGCCATTCTTCTCTGAGTAATCCTCATTCTGGTACCTCGGCTGCCAAAAGAGCCATTTCCTAGAATATTGCTGGTCACTGTGGCAAACAGAAAATAATGTGTAGTGGACCAGATGCTGGCTTAGTCCAGAAATGTTTCACTCCAGAAATGACAAAAGTCACTTCTGTTCACATTGCATGTCCAGAGTAGTCCATATGGCCATTCCAAGTTGTAAGATGGTGGAGAATGAGAACCAGGCATCACTGATGAACAAAATTGACTACTTACATTGTTTGAATCAAAGTAGTGATACAGGCATGTTTAGTTTTCTAATTGAAAATGAAGAGCAGACAATGTAACAGAATCTTTAGGTATAATATATAACTGTTTACAACTGGTATTGCAGAATTCCAGTGTGTCATGTTCTGAAATACAGAGCACAGCAACAAAGAGTTTCCTTGCACTGAAAGACACAGAATTTTAATGATAAATTCATTTTTCTATTCACACTTGAATTCCTTTTGCATTACAGCTAGTCCTATATACCAAGAATTTTAGAGAAAGTCATTAAAACGTAATTTTTATGCATTACAATATTTATATAGAATGACATGGTTTATCGCACAATATTGTTAATGCCTTAGAAAATGAGAGTGTAAACTACAGTTTTGCCTCTTTTGATTATATTTGTATGAAAAGATTCCTGACTATCTCATAAGGAGATCACTCTCATATAAAAATTAGTTGCATAACAGCCTTGTATGTGAAAGTACAGGCAATGAGATTTCTTTTCAGGAAAAGGAAACAGGGTGAATTTAGGACATGGGTATTTTGTAGCTTCTGTTTCAGGGCCCATACTGTAGTGTCCCAGGCCTTGTCTGAACCACCATGGCAAGGACTTTGTTACTGAGGAATAGAATGGAGAGCTCCATTTTCGACAGTGTGCATGCTGGAGTACTATTGTAAGTACCTACAGCACTTACAAAAATAAGACCTAGCCAGACCATCAGTTCTAATGCATCTTTTGAAGCAAAAAGTAATATAAGACCTGGTATTTTATTATATATATTATATTATATTATATTATATTATATTATATTATATTATATTATATTATATTATAAAGACCGGGTCATATAGTAAAATAAGACCGGGTCTTATATGAATTTTTGCTCCAAAAGATGCATTAGAGCTGATGATCCAGCTAGGTCTTATTTTCAGGGAAACACGGTAAAGAGGGTTTATAGCATGAGCCTCTCAATGACATTGTTTTTGGGTTTCATTGGGGTTTAACTATTGAACTACATGATATACCTAACATTGGAAATTACAAAATGATAAAGAAAGGAAAGAAACTAATTTAATCACAAATGATGAAGAGCCAGTATTATTATTAATGTATATTCTGCATTAAATTATCTCTTTTATAGCATCTTTCAAGCCATTTTATAGGATTTTTTTCTTTTATTATTAAAGTTTATTGGGGTGACAACTGAAAATAACAAAGGAACGAGACAAACAAATGAAGAAACAAAAACTCATAGACACATTTTATAGGATTTCTTATAGAAGAACTTATCATTTTGTAAACAACAAGCTGTCAGAATCAAAAGGGAAACCAATTCTATGAACAGTAACAAACCTGTTACTGTGTTACTGTGATCACCACAGAGAGCAAGACTTATTAAAAATCCATGATTCTATAAAGCTTATAAGAGACAGAGAGGGTAACTGATGAACTAATGACAAAAACCTGTAGTGAGCTATTGCTCCTGTAATGGTGCCTTAGTGACCCTCTAATAAATGCTTAATTTGTTTCTTGGCAGGAAGAAAGGCCTTACAAGGCCTAAGGTGATACGGTCAAAGTAATATGAACAAAAAATAGCTTTTTAATAGCTACATAATGAAGCTAGCATGACTTTAAAAGGGTCAGTGTTTAACAGAATTATTTTCAAAGCCAACCTTACTTCTTCTTCCATGGTGCATAGATAAGAGCCCAAGTATCCTGCAAGAGGTTTCCTTGGTCAGAGAATCTCAATTAATCAGCTTCATATGATCAGTCCTGAGCCTTTCTGATCAATCTCACTAAAAATCATTGTCAATCCTTTGTAGCTGTATCAAAGTCAGCTTTTGAATTTTCACCTGTGACTCTAACTTTGATTTGGTTTGATCACTTCTGAAAGTCCACTTGGTCCAAGGGCCCATAGCTGCCTTTCTGCCAGTAGATTCTCTTTACTTCAAGTTCTACAGGTACAGGAACATCTACCCTACTCACACTAACTCAGGCTTCTGGGCTTTAGCTCATGTCAGAGTCATTCTTATTCCTGAGAATGGTGTTCAAACAAGGAGATAAGAAAAGTCAGGCTGATTCAGTCATTACTTGTTATTAACAAAATGATGGAACAAAAGAGAATACATTCTAGACATGATAACTTCAGAATCCCATGCAGGGAACAGGATGACTGATGTGGGAACACCATAACCTACACAAGCAATTCCAGAGTACCAAAATCTAATATGGAAATCAGTAAGATTGCCCACCTAGATTTACAGAGTCAAGAGATAAACTTGGGAAACTCATTAATTATAGCTGTGTCAGAGAAAAACCATGGACAGAGTAAGAGAAAGGGCAAAAGATAAGGAATAGTTATAAAGTAATTTATAATTAATTGAAAAATGGAAGGGTCATGTAACCTTTGACCATGGATTATGAGTAAGTTTCACTATTTAACTGCATCAAAAGCATAACACGTTCCCAAAGGAACCATAAGAAACACCAAATTGGAATCCACCTTTGGTTGAAAGTCCAATACAATCTCAGGCCCAT